>NC_071977.1:3563682-3608216 GCF_026283585.1 Hylaeus volcanicus | reverse complement strand
CCTTGATCGATTTTTTAACATTTCGAGTTTTTAATACGTTAGCACATTACAGTAGATATCTTTTTCTAAAAAACTTAAATTGTAGCGTGAGGAAAAACACATAAATCAAGTCGGTGATTAGCAGTGTGCAGTGAACTTTTTACATAATAAAGTCATATATTTGTTCATGCACATTTTTATCAATTAATCTTAATCAAGACATTACCATAAATTATCCATTAGCCACTTTATCTAAATTATTCATTCATGTTACGTTATTACAGCTTGTGACAGATCTGGTTGTTATATAACCTCTTAATGGTGTCAGTTAAAATTTTCTCTGTCCATACAGAACGTTATCGCCGATAGCAATCGAACGATCAGTAATTATACACCTAACTCCTGCATTGCATAATGTGATCGATTAGGATACCCCAGCGTAAACAAACAGTGTAAAATTCGCTAAGAATTTTCTGCAGGATTTGCTTATGTAACGATGCTACAGATTCGGTCGCGTATTGTTTCACTCGAACGTTAAATATTGGGTTGTTACGTACGCATTCTTTGTAACGCGAACAAAATCTAGATTACAAGAATTCGAATCAACGTATTCCTCTAAACTGAATGTAGAAAAACTGATGCGATACGATAGAATATGAATATTCTAAATTCATGCGATGTAACAAAAGAACAAACAAACGGATAAATTATACTTAAATTTCCGCGGGGACTCTTTTTCCAGGCTTAACGTATTACAGTAAAAAATGACCCAACGGAATTTGCCTGATTCCGAAAAAAATGATAGGAGGAACGATATATTTGTCCCGCGGCGTGCAATCTTTAAAAACATATGTTTTTCGTAATCGTTCGCGCGGTTCTATTATCGAAGAGGTGTATAAGAGAGGAGCCGAATTGGGGGAACATGCTCGGGGCGCGAATCTATACATATTTAATGAGAGCACGCAGTTGTAAAAAGCAGCTGGCGAATTGCTCCCCGGCAGAGCGACTCAGGGCGCAGATACTTTTATTCAAATCTCATCCCGCGGCACGGAGGATGCTCCTCGCGGAAGGCGCGAAAGGCATATCAAAAGAAAAATGCTCTCACCGCCTTTCCCGCATGCATAAACATAATCTCCGCATAATGTATATTTCAAAGTCTTCCGCTCGGCATCACTGCTCATTACTATTAGATTGATACCCGCCCCACGGTGCCCTTTGCTCGCTATTCTGGCCCTTCGACGATCGCCTTCTTCCTTCTCTCTCTTCTTTTTTTCCTCTTTGCTCGTCGAATACATACAGTAACTCGTATTCCTGCGTCGCATTAATATTCGGACACTTACCGAATTTCGATGGTGTACGTAAGAAATGCGTTGTGCGTCTGTGTCGATCAATTAACGTATTAATATTTTGTCGGATAGCCCTTTTCTTTGAAGTAATTTTTTCTAAGCAATTAAGTGCAATACACTTCCATTCTTCCAATAGTCGATGTTTTAATTCTCGTTTCGTTCCGATCGGTGTTGTTCGAATCTTAAAAATTAAATGACAAATTTATAAGATATAATCGAATTTTTACTTTGTACTTTAGCTTCAGCAGTTCTAAGAAATCCAAGAATAATTGTGTGTAAATTTGTTAAAAGGCATCACTTGCACTTGTAAATTCATATATACATTTATTGGTTAGCAATTAATTACAATGTCTTCTAGTTATTCTCTCAAGCTAAAGAAAACAAAGAAATACGAATAATCGTTCTTGCAACACAAGATTGGACGTTGAACGACTTCAAGCATACCTGCTCGATGAATTAGAGAAGATAGTTCTAGTTTATTTGGATCGTGATACTAACTGTTAGACTGCGGATGTTCATGCAAATTATATATTTTTCCATTCGTGTACATCCTCATATATCTTCCTAGGACTCTAAACCTCGACAAGAAATCCAAGGACAAATGTCCTTAAGATAAGATTGAAGTTGACTGCAAGCATACCTTTTCGTTGAATCAGAAAACGAGGAGAGGTCTAGTTTATTTGGAATATTCTCATGGTACTTCGATACCGCTTCGATATAAATCAAAATGAAACTAAACTCACGGTACACCGAAATCCTCGACTTCTTTGCGACTACCCAATTATTGCCGCGCGCATACTTGGCGAATAATTGCACAGAGCGCACAGCGCACGACGTAACATTTCGACGCGCTCCGAAACATTTTCAGACCGATTCACTTCGACTCGCTGCCGTCCGTCAATCGTTAGGTAATGAGATCATGTTTGGTCCGTAACTGGACGTCGATCGTCCGCTCGAACGTATCGGGACGATCGCATAGAATACCTAGAGAGACTTTATCGCCGCGGTTTCATGTAATGCTAATGGTCGCATGGCATAGCCTAATATGTACTTAAACGAAAAGGTTAATACGATAGCAGGGTAAATGCGCGAACATTAAGAAGCGAGATAAGGTACACCGGACAAATTATGAAGAGAACACGACGAAACGAGATCTCGTTTGTTGATCCATGGTACACGCTCTCGAAGTACATCGCGTATGGAGTCTGAAACTTCAAATACTTTTTATTTATACGCTGCATACAGTGACTCGTATCAATATTCGGGCACTGTGGTACTTTATTTATTACTATATATATTATACTATAAACCCTGCCTTTGCAATTAGAATTACATAACGACGTGCATACGTAATGTAGAAAAAATATATGCGCAAGACTCGTGATTTGTAACGAACAAAACTAGACCAACAGATGCAATGATGATCAGTGTAAAAAACAAACAAACGTTATCCAAACTAACCAGAGAATAACACAGCAAGAAATTCTTACGAAATAAGATTATTCATTCGATCTACTCGTGACATCGAACAGACTCCATCAAAGCAACCATGTTGCGATTATTTCCCAGACCACCAACGGTCACCCCATTCCATAAAAAAAAAATGGAAACGTTTCCTCTCGCCACTGCTTATTCCTAAGAACAAAAATCGAAAGATTTACCAAAGCGCAGTCGAAGTCTAAAACGTCTCCGATTCTTTATTAGGACGTAATGTCGCCCAGAGGTTTCATTTCTCCCAAGAACAAATGGGCCGCAAGTTATCACCCCGAGAGCACGACCCTTCCATTTAAAAAATGTAAATTTGTTAATGCAAGTAGTGGGGGCGTGAAAATTCGCCGACCCCCACCCCAACGTTCTCGCAGGCACCCTATTACCTGAGACTATTATCCAATACAAAAAAATCAAATAAAGTATGCTAAGTTACGCTTCGAAGACTTTAGGGAGTCAGAGCTGTCGAGGGGTTGTAGAAACATTTTTTTTACTCTCTGTTTCCCCCAGGAGCAGCCAGCTCGTCGACAACACCCGCAGGCCACTTGCGCACTTTCTTCGTTGCTTCCTATTAACTTTCAACAGGGTGTAAGTATTAGAAGGACCCTTCGCGGGATTTTCGACTCGACGAGAAGCGAGACTCCTGCGCTTGGTCCGAATCGGACCAAATTTTATTTTCGAAAGGCGATTCTATAAATTGGAACAAAACGGACTTCTTAACCCAGATATTACCGAAATATTTTTACTGATTTTAAAATTAGGATCAATGTCGTATACAGTGCCAATTTTGCGCGTAGAAGAATAGAACATTTATCCTAAAAATCTACTTTTTCTTTACCAGGCTATTAAAAGTTCCGGGCTACTTACGATACGTTCTATTACAGTGTTTGTCGACATGAATGTCCTGCTAATACTAATAAAGATGCTGCATGAAAGGCAGCGTTTTCAGAACGAAAGATCCCTAGCAAGGGTGACTTTCCTTCAGTTCTCCCAACAAGAATTAATAAATCTTGTTTATCCTCCACAATCTCTGTACATTATGTATCACTGCTCGTTCTTCGGAAATTCGACCGCAAAGGGTTAAAAATGTTATCAAAAAAATATACTGCAATTACTAAGCTTCGTAGATGAATGCGTTAATAAAAAAGGAATGCCCAAGTTATTCACGTGCCTCTACATTAAAGATTTTACTCCGACTCCACTTTAACGTGCCTCTTTTCCCCATTCGGGGTCGCAACCCCTTTGGAAACCCCTTAGAAAACATTGCCCTGCACAGTTCTCTTTTTTTCTCGCTGCACGGGACAAAAATATGTAACGAAAGCGTTCCTGTCTGAAATGTGGAGATATGTCTAATACGATGTTTACAAACTTCTGTAGTCGTTAAAATTAAAATCGGATCGAATCAATCGTAAATTCCTCACGGTCGACGGGACATTAGTCCGCAGATCGACATAAATTACGGTAGAGAAATTGTAATCTACGTGCCATCGATAACTTGTGTTTACACGTACCGACAACGCACCCACACATCGTGATCCTCGAAACTATTTCCATATCACGTAAATGGATAAAACTTTCTACTAACAACCAGCTACGCACCCGAGATATTGGTGTTCGATTTTCTATCGATAGTTACATAAGCTGTAAATAAGGATGACGTAATGCGACGAGAAAAAAAGGTATCGCGGTTGGAACACCGTGATAGACAACGCGAAAGTTTGATAAAAAAAAAAAAACAGTAACATTTCACGGTTCGATAAGTATCGTTACTCGTAGTTGGCACACATCACTCGATGACATTTAATGCGAGTGAACAGATCTGACAACTGCTGTCACGAAACGATTGTAATGGTATGATATTTGATTAGGAAGCCTGACTGATAAGTACCAGGTGTTAAAGTCAGGATATCGACTCTAAAGAAAGAAACAAACTGATAAGTAGTACAAATGATCGTCAGAGAATATTGTACGTGACACTGTGCTGCATAATCTTCTCGGTTTGTACGAATAGAATATAACAGTAAGGAGGGGAAAAATTATAATTTGAATGCTGTTGGGACATGATGCTGTCGGTTGTCGTTTTTTATTCAAAGAAGCATGGAAAGACTGATCTTAGAACTTGTGGGCATAATCAAGTTGCAATTCAGATTCTTATATTTCGACTGTACCTAAAAACATTATCCGAAGGTGACGTTTGCAAAGAAAATATTCAATTTCAAAACAATTAGATTCTTCGACTGAAATGAATTCTAGAAAATGCGAGATCAAGCCACAGAAAACGTTTCAGTCGACACAATCGACCGGAGCGTCGAACCGCCGCTAAAGAAACAGTTGTAAAAGGAAATGTCGCAACGTTGTGGACCAATAAACCTCGAATCGCTGTAACATTCAATAATTGCGAAGATAACTGCAATTTTATCCCGCCGTTAAAATACGCATTACTCCCGAGCACGCGGGAGCCACTTTTACCGCTCCCCAGCAAACAACGACAAATATGGCGCTTTGTTCCTCAAAGTTGGTACACCGTTCGTTTGCGAAACGCTCGCGAGCAATCGCATTCCCGCTCTCGGACCTTGACTTCGCCGATACAGTTTCTAGATTTATGAGAAATATCGGGCTGTCCCGCGAATGATCGCCACACGACACTGCTGGAATTTCCTGAGACTTTAGTGGCCGTTAAAAAAACTCTATTCAGTTACGTGTCTGCTTTCTTGCACGCGTTACGTATAACCAACCGTGGAATACCGGTAGCCGCGACTCGCTGGGACCGAAACAATCCAGTTTCTCGAGACCTTTGACAGAAGTTTCAGGGATGAGAGGCACGCCACGATAGAATACAAACTTTCGTTTCTAGGATTCGGTTTACGGATTGCTTCGTAATAGTTACTGGTATAGTGGCTTGTTTGCGAGAGTTTGGACGAATTCTTGACTTCGGTTGACGATTTTTCGAGAGTATATCATTTCGGAAATCATTGCATTCTGATATTGGGACTGTCTGATTAGATATACGATGTTATAGCGTGATTTTTATGAAGGGTTTTTTCGAAAGGAGCTTTAAGATTTCGTTCGTTATCGATAGAATATAGCGTCATGATAGTGTCAATAGCGAATATGAACATGGGTGTCGTACTGGTCGTGTATCGTAAGTCCAGGCAAATTTGATTAGTGATTACATAGGATAAACTTAGGGGAGCGTAAAATTTGTAAAAGTGTATGACTCCTCGAAGGAAAAAGAATTTGTGAATAGTCTACGTCTTAAAAACGCGACGAAGAGCATTTGTAGAGATAAACAGGAAAGCTTAAGATTGCAACTTAAAAGATAGAAACTATCGATGCATATCTGTGACTGTTTCACGCATTATCACGTATTAGAATAATATAAAATGATTTTTGATACGAATATATTCCTCGTCAGTAAACTAGAAAAAACGAATATTAATCGAGAAAGTCGATAAAACTGTTGAAATATGGAGGCCCTAATATGTCGCGATAATTGAATAATAAATTATACAGAATTACTTTGCACTCGTTAGAAACGCACGTATGCCCCTAATGACGTGGTGTTTAGTAAGCATGTATCTATAAAAAAAATATAGGGAAATGTTCTTGAGTGATTTATGTCCTTTAATGACCAGAGGAAGTTGCTGGTTAATCGCATCCCACGTCGAGGATACAGGCCATACTTGTAGTAATTTTGATTCAATCCAAAGATCATTAAAACGCTGAAAAGTCCCAGGACGATTCAGAGTTCCTTCCTTTTCATGGAATAACGCAACAAAAGTTAAATTACGGTACCAAGAGTACAATTTCAAAATTTCACCTGAATTTAAATTATTTGTAAAGATTTAGACAATTATTTAAATAATATTCTAAAACCTCCGCGAACGTCTTTTGCTAAAAAATACAGGGATGCAGGGAGTAAAACTTTCGAGTGCGAACTCCTTCGATGCTCTCGGTACAAAATTTTTCATCGAGATTCCTGAAACACCTGTCTGAACGCTGAACTCTAAACCGCGCACGGCCTTGATACCAAGCGCATCGAAACAAAACGCAGCAAAGTGGCGCGCAAGACGTGGAGCTCTCTTTTTCTCAATGGGCGTTTTTCAAACTAATTAAAGCGGATATTAAATCACTTCTGCGGCACACACCCTTCGGTTTCGCTGACGTACGACCCATTAATTAACGTTTCCGATGCCGCAGAATATTACTGGCCTCCGTACCGCGGTAAAGATTCTCGGATATTTCTCTGATTGGATCCCGTGCTCCAAAAACTGAGGGAAACGGCAATTTAAACGCGGCCGGCGATCCG
This sequence comes from Hylaeus volcanicus, assembly GCF_026283585.1. Taxonomy (NCBI): domain Eukaryota; kingdom Metazoa; phylum Arthropoda; class Insecta; order Hymenoptera; family Colletidae; genus Hylaeus; species Hylaeus volcanicus. Next base: position 3,601,094 of record NC_071977.1, on the reverse strand, counting down.
AAGGGCGGATTTAATCGTTCGCGTAAATTCGTGTAATTACGAACAACGTAGCGTTTTGTTGTTACTCGATTCGTTTCGATGCGTTTAGGAACACCGAGAGTAAGAAATGACATGATTCCCATTTAACACGTTCGTTGCCACGTCATTCGTGCATGTATGGCAGCGTGCTTTCGGTTACTGGGGCATCATTCGTTAACTCTTCAAGAACGGGTTATGCGCATTACGTTCAAGATAGCGTTAGAATTTCGTGCAAGATAGAATACACAGGGTTGACCTATCGAGTTATACCACCATTTTTTTAGGTATTTGTGATGGTGTAATTAAAAAATATTTTTGACAAAGGTTTATCGATTCTTGACGAGCTTTGGATATTTTTAAATCCGAAAAAATGCTTTTTACGCGAGAGCGTAAAGGTCACCCTGACTTTTTTAAATGGCATGTTTCGGAGGTCATGACCTGGAGGTACGACCTTGAAACGACTGAACTCGAAAATTTCGTGAAACGTAACTTTAATGAAAAATGATTTCTCACAAAATAAATCAAGTTACATCAGACGTTCGAACTGCGATCCATCTTCTACGATACAGAGCTACGATACACTGTAATACTTGGGAAAAGAATGAATGTCCTCGCCAAAAGTGCCCGTTCTTCTCCCATAAAAATGTTCACACTCGCGATACAAAGATCCATTGAACGATTGCAGAACATCAACTTGGTTGACTTCTTCAACTTCGGTATTATCGAGTACGATTCTTCTGATTGGCACTAAAAGGGTTAAACAGATTCTTAAATAACGCTTACCGTTCGATTAGAAAACTACCGACACGCTTGCAAATGACCCGACGCGAAGGTTCGTTTATTTTCCGGTGTCCATTACGCGATCGGCCGTGAAACCACCGTCGCTACCTGGGCGTCGTTGGTCGTTGCGCTACTCCCGTGTCGTTAGGTCGCTACCCCGCGGTGCACGGGGCCCGAGGGTGGGCGTTTTTCAAGAAGGGAAGGGTGACGGGGGGGTGCACAGGCGAAATTCAGGAAAAAGGAAGCGAAAGGAAAGCGGACAGCGTTCCGACAAAGGACGAAGGATCCCTCGTGTGGCTCGGCACGAGTGGGTCAGTGACGTCGGGCACGGGACAGCGTGCATATATCGAGGGGGCCCGAATGATCTCGACTCGACGGAGACTCGAGGGTACCCCGCGTAAGAGCGAGCGAGCGAATCGGAAGAGGCGTACTGCAGAGCGAGCGAGAGACGCGGCAGAGCCGCGGGCGAGTTGTATAATATGAACGCGCCCAGCCGCGGCGCAGTTTCGGCAGGCTATAATCAATTCTGATTGCAGTCCAGGATCGCAGCGCGATCCACTGGCCGATAGCTGAGAAAAAAGTTCGCGCTTCCAACTACCGGGCTGTACACGATGCCCGTCCAGCCCTATCGAGGGATAGGGACCCGAACACGGGGCCCGAGCTCTTATCTACATACAAATTTCGAATAACGTACGAGCTCTGTCCGGAAAGCAGCGATGAGGCAAAAGCCCAGGCTTCGGATAAATCTGAAGTTTGCCAATACGGTTGTCTCGTTTCCACTTTTCAACATTTTCCAAAGAAGGAAACGAGACAAACACATCGGCAAATTTATTCGAAGCCTAGGGTTTTGCCCATCTCCTAAAGTATCCGACCTTATGCTGCAACAGAAGAAAAAGATAAATCTATTCGATGCCGATGATGCCCACTTGATAGTACTCCCCTTTCGAAGCTGTAAACCTTCTTCCAACGATCTTCCCACTTTCGGAAATACCGCTTGTATGCAACTTCCGGAATAGCTAACAGTAGGCCAAAACATTTGGAAAACTGTGGAAAAACATTTTTTTCAAGGACGTCAGAATGATGGAATAATTTAGAGACATCGTGATATAACGGTTTGGATTAAGGATTAATTTAGTTGAGAGTCCAATGTTTGTATTAGACATGCTTACAATTGCATACGAATATTATTAAGCCTTTGCGCTTGGGTTGGAGCCTCTAGGGCGACATACGTAATTTAAAAGTGATTTTGTGAACGTACAATTTCAAATTCGCTTACGTCAGAATACAACTAATTATTAATCGAAATAATAATACATCGAGTCACGAACGTTCGTAGATACGATTTTTCTTCGTAGTAGAGTTTTTGATTTCACAGAAATTTATTATAAAAATGGACTGGATTTGATTCTATAGAAAAATGCCTCGAGTACAAAGGGTTATTAATTATTGTTAATAACATTCGTGTCATAAATGTTATCGAACGAGTATCGCTATATTCACGCTTATATTTATGATCGAAGTTAGATTAACGATTTGAAGGGCGGGACATTAAAACAGATCACCTAGACGGTTCATGATCGCAAATTTTTTGGAATATAATATTTTTTATTTACCCTTTGCAACCTCCACCTGAAACTACCCGAAAAACCTCTCGCAAACAATCTACCTTACCAATTCTACCTTTACAATTATTTTCCATCTATACAAAATAAACCGATACAAGTGGTCTTGTTTTAAATGCTCCATTCTTTATATTACTACAAAGCGAACGTTCCTTTGCTGTAATAATTCACGAATGGATTTTGCGCAAAGGCATTTGGGCTCCAGTTATTCATTGATCATTAAACAAGGCGAGGAACGTTTAGAAAACTAAAACGAGCCAATGACAAAAAGCGACGCTGCAAGAATGGTAGGATACACCGGCAATCGCATTTGCAAACACAAAGACACTGCTGTTTTGTGTAACCGGAAATTGCAAAGGTGGCTTGTTACAGCAGGTCTACTCACCGAGGTCTACAAACGCGGCCCTAACGAGGCAAAACAGCGTCCAATAAAATCCATTATCCATCCCTTTCGTACACCCATCGTAGGAATAACAACTCTACCGATAAACGGATCCAAAGAAACCGAGGATCGCGAAAAACGACCATTGGAAATAAACACACCCGGGTAACGTAAGGAAAAAAAACCGTCGAGAATGTAACGAGAGCGCTATAAAGGAAACACCGCGTAGGAAAAAGGGTTTCCCTCGGCCAGAAGGAAAACGCGTATCATACGCTCCGAGACAGGCGCGAGCAGAATTTTATTCAAGCACTGAACGGCGCATGTATCCTTTCCCTGCAACAACTATCAATCACTCTAACCATGGCACTTCAACAACCCCTTCATTACAATTACGCATAAAAACAAAATAATCTTCTCCATTAAATTCTAAATTAAATTCTAAAATTCCAAGAGCTCGGCACAGAGTGGCCAAAGCTCACGATAACATCAACACTATCGACACAATGATCGTCGTTCGTATTTCACTCGTTCTTCGAAGCTTCTATCCAGATAAGAATTTTGCTCGTCTCCAAAACCATCCACCTTCCTCCAAAGGGGTTAAATCGAGATGCGTGTAGGTGCGCCAGGGACAGAGCGAGAGGGTGGCGGAGACGGGGCCAGCATCCGGGGGATAAAAACGCAACCGAGTTATTTTATTTATCGGTCGGTCAGCAGCCAACCTGGCTACGCCTGCGGAGTCTCGCGACTATCGTTCGATTCCCGGTGGCGGGAAAGAGAGGAGAGAAGAGTCGGGCCAGGTTCAGGCCGAGATCTTCTCTCGGTTCTTCGTTTCTCCTGGCATCGAACGGTTCGGGGAACGGCGGAAGAATGCATCCATCGGTTGCATCGGTGCAACAGCAACAACGGCAGGCATCGCTGTTTCTTACGAGCCCTTTTTTCCACGCTGGATCTCTCCCGTTCTCTCTCTTTCGCCCCTTTTGTCGTTCACTCTTTCTCTCGTCGGTCGCGCGAGCGTCCGGCCCCATTAGCAGTTGGACGAGCCATCATTCAATAATGCTCTCAATGCCTGTGCGACCGTGTCCCCCGCGTATGTGTGCGTTCGTGGATACGCGTGTCGTCGTACGACTGATAATCGTGCACCAGTTTCAACTGGACGCACGACTCGCGATCAAATTCGGCCCCCGCGCTCGATCCAGCGCTATCGGTGCGTTGACTCGACACCGTCGGTCCTCGAGATCAATCGAGGTCGCGAACACGTTTTCGGGAATCTTTTTGGAACGGGAAAATAACTCTTTTGCAGTCCGTATTCATTTTTAGAAGCATCTTGTTAATCTTGTCTCTTCGATGGGGTCTTATTACGATTTTGAAATTTATTCATGTTTTAAGGGCGTTGTTGAGTCATTGCTGGGGGTTGCTTTGCTCTTGTTTACTCTATTACTGTTTCGATATTTTAGTAGTCGTTCAATTAATTTGACTCTGGACCTTCTTCTGGTCCTATGTCTGGTACATTTACATTCCTTGCTCTTGTTTCTTAAATTTCCACGTTACCTAAATCTCGATTAAATCTTCTTTGCTATTCCCATAAAACTCCGTCGAAAAATTCGAATTCAAACTGCCTTCTTGCCTTCTAATATCTAATTAAATGTTTATCTCAGAAGTTCAACTATAAAAAGAGTATCGAAATGATCACGTTCCCCAGCAGTCAACACGTCGTAATTCATATTTATTAATACTCGACTGTCAACAATGGTGCTAAATCGTCGATTTAATGATGTATTAAAAACGTTCGCTAATCACTCCAACCTAGTCATTTCGTTAACTCGACAGATCTGAATTAATTAACTGCGTCTTGCCGTCCTGCGCCATGATACGTTATGATTTAATGACGGACACATCGCAAAGACATCGAGTGTTAGCGCGACTGGTCTGTCTGTCAATCTCCAGAGAGACTGGCAGATGATAGTACGTATACATCAAAGATCTGTAATTCATATTGACACTCGAGCACTGAACGACTGACATTATAGTCGCGATCGACGCTGGGATTATGATTTATATTACTTATCTTAATTTCTACGCGCGACACACCACTTGCATAAATAACTACATAACACCGCAAAGAACGTGGTAATTTATTCGAGTAGGCAGTAACTTCGCTAAGATTTATGACGAAATTCTCTATTATGCAATGAACGTTGAACAGCATGAAAATAATATTCGTCTATAATATTATTATATAAAACCTGTAAGCAGTCCGGTATATTTACGAGTCTACTTCAGGAGAGTTTTTATCGTTGTCAAAAGAGTTCATCATATATCCTAACCACCTACAATGAACACGTTACGTCGTATTTATTTTTGTTGAAAATTAATTACGCACTTCGATCTAAAATAATTCAATTTCATTAAAATTCCATCAAACGTACTCTATTTTCTAAACTAAACAAATTGCGTTTGACAAGATACACGTGTCACTCTCAATAATTGTATGTAGGGAGTCATGTTATGTCATGTTAACACAAATATTGATTCCAGTTCGTGTCAAAAGCTAAGATTGAATTATGATCTTTTTCTAAAATAAACAGGTTTAAACGCAGCCGGTCGACTGGGCATAAATATTCCATACACAACCTGTTAACGTGTTTGTTGACGTAACTAAGATATTGAGAGATTAATTAGCAGATATTACCGAATCATTCAAACGAAGCGATGATTTTGCAAATATCTCCTAGCACAACGGATCCAACGTTACGGCGCCCACTCTCGTCATTTATAATGCTGATTAAGCCTTTCGTATTTATCACTTCGCTACCGTTGGCACGTGTGTAACCGGTTCTCGGAGTTTTCAACAAATTTCGTGAAAGCCGTCGCGATCCGATTTCACTGAATCACGACGCGAGGATTAAAAAGATGAGCCAACAACGCGCTTATTAAATTTATGATCGCGTGCGAGTGATATATTTGACGCGTTCGGTCCTTTCTAGATCGCGAGCTCAAGCAACGAAAATAATTAATAGTCAAGACTAAGACAGAACGTGTTAATATTTTTACCGAAGACGAATTATTACTCAAAGTGTTAACCATTGTCGATCGTAATAAGGAAACTGGAAACTTTTTTTATGTCAATTAACACGTTTTAAATTTACTCAAGTTAAAGAAGGCACTAGGTATATAAATTCTTTTATTTTCACGAACAATTATTTAAAATATTTTACTTCTTTACTTAATCGCGAAATTTATTAGGATAATAATTGATAAATATTTGTATCATTGATTCATTTAGCAGTAAAAAGATCGAGCGACTTAGAAATAAAACAAATGATTAACAAATTTCTATCTCACGTGCCATGGAAGTTAATAAAAATCGTGCCTGCGCCGTATCATTACCGGACTTTCACGCTTTAATTGAATCTGAGCTTAGCCGCTGGAATCAGCATGTGCGCTGACAGACAGTAATTCGAGCAAGTCAATTAAACTCTCATTACGCTCTGCTTTTCTTCCAGAGGTATTCAAACGATAAGATCGAGGAATAAAAGAATAGCAAATTCCATTCAATCTGTATTATTTCGAGATACTTAAGTGTCTTAAGAGTCGAAGTTTATTCTTTCAAAAGTTTGATCAAAACGATAGTTTAATCTTCCCAAACTATGTTTCGAAGCTGAGACGAACACATATAAAACACTTTCACACATCGATCGATGCATTTCAATGTTTTTACACCATATCTTGTTGTAATAAAGTTTCCAGTAAAAATGATAATATTCTCATCGAGATAAACAATTTTAATTCTATCGAATAATTTAATTTAATAATAATTTTATTGAATTAAAATGGTAGTCAACTAGTTACTCGTTATTCGTTAAATCAAAATTACCATTTTCTCGACAGAATTAAATATTCCACGATGAATAAATAAAAACTTACCCCTTTCGCCGAATAAACATCCAAATAACAATACATCGCTATTTATTCGTAATCTAATATCGAAATAAAATTCTGACCATCTCTGGATCGGTGTTCGAGAATGTCGATGACGTATATAGCTTCTCGTTCGATGAAGAAATTGATTTTTACAGTCGCAAAGTTCTGCCCGATTAGCGTCGATTAAAGGCAGGCACAAAGCTGATATCAAGCTGAACTTATCGTGCGAACGTTGGCCGCGAAAACTCGTTGTCACAGTAATTGAATAATTTAGCAGGAAGAGAATACGAGGCACGTCTAGCTGCCGTTTTGCCTCTTGCTTAATCGAGTTTATTCAAAAATGTACTGCTTATTACGACGCGGGGCATTTCGACATCCGGCCACGCTTCTGTGTAACATCATTATCGATAAGATCAAAGAAATCCGGTCTGCTCGAGTTTTCAGTGGAAAGTAACCTGTCAAGTCGGTTGGCGCCGTTACACACGTTTCCACGACAATGAAATGCTCGATTTATGTAACTTCGCGGACAAGCTTGAGCTTCGGAAACGTACGAAACAGAGAAATTACCTTTGTTGCGAGTTTTTGAAAAATAAAGATACGCACGGAGTTGCGAAATATCGTGGACATAGAGACTGAATGTACGGTGGAGCATTCCGTATCCATGATGGTTTTGTAATATTAAACTATCGTTTTTTACGTTTCGACTTTTTGTTTTGGAGAATGATTGATTGTATCGGATACAGTTTACAAATGAAATATTTAAAAAAAGAATACGATGTTCCTTAAATAGCGTCTAAAAATATTCTAAAAATTACCTCGAGGTTCGACTTCTGCATTTTCTGTGTATCAGACGACCTTTCTTCACTTTAAGGAGTTCATTATACGTCCGTAAAAATTACGACGCCGTGTTAGACACGTCACCTTAAAGGGCTCGGTCTCTACATTAGGATATTACAATTAACTCTAATGAACCTCATCGTATGTTGACCTACTTACATCTCTCCACCAACACAGCTAAGACGATGATTAACGATCTCGACGGTGTACAGGGAACAGCTTTTCTCACACAATCTTACCAAATTTTGCACTCGTAACGTGAAAGGCAATCTCGTAGATAAATGTAATCTTCGTGTTAAATTAAAGGAAGTTTACATGCGATATATTCGACAAGCAAATCGAGATTTTCATTTGATTTCTCGCCCGTGTTGGGTAAAATAACGAAAGAATAAAAGTTTCCAATATAATCAATTTCAATTAAAACAAACACGTTTTGAATATACATAAATATCGCGACGTGGGGATGAATATTTAAAACTTCTCCCTGTTAACGTTGTTTGTTATATCAAATACTACTAGGACAATAATTCAAGTAATAATGTTCCATAATACACCTATAATAATTAAAAAGAATGAATGATTTCAAAAATCCAACCAGAAAGAACGTTTAAACGCTATTAAACGAATATCATATCTCTCTCAAACAAATCTTCGCTGGTACTTATTATAATTTCTGACCAAGCATTCCAATTTTCGACAAACAAATTCTGAAATTGACTGCTTGTGTAAAACTTTCTGTTGCGAAGTAAAGAAGCGTAAAGATATCGTTGATGCGAGGAACGAAAGAAGAGGCACGATATAAATTCGATTAGATCGATCGTGGATTGACCAGCAGCGATTATCAGGGATGTTTAGTCTAACGCAAACACGATGCGAATTGCATCCGTCAATAAGAGATAAAGGCTCGGGGCCATCTTGAGAGTACCATGATTTTCGAGTGTACTGACAGAAGTACTCGAGGTAAGACACGGCAACAAGTGGTGCTCGACGCACCGCTAAGTCAACATCGTCTGCGTGCACTCTCGTTCTCGTAGATCATGGTTGGGGCTTCCTTTCGCGAGGCAACTTCTGTGACATTATACCTCGAGCACCACTTAAATCTATCCGTCAAACATTCCCGCGAAAGGTATACTAAAAGCAAATGTGGTCAGGACTCTTTCGAGACATTTTAACTCGAATGTAACCGTCGATCTAGAGAGAAGGAAAATAGAAGCGATTACGCGAAAATTATGGGAACCTGTACGACAGAACGTTGCTTGTACTATACATTACACGATCGGAGTATATTTTATGACTGAAAATCATTTTACGAACACGAGCCATAAACGGTTAACCATTAACCTTCGAATCGAATTGTACACTTGCAATTGGTTTGTTTTTAACATTTGCCCGCGTGTATGTTACCATTGCGTGATATTCTTTTGAACAAAAGGTTAAAAAAATGAACGTCAGCTGTCAAAATTGTTCAAATAACAAATACATTGATATCTCTTTAAATTTAATTTGGAAAATCAGGCTTCTAAGGGTTAAGAATCCAACAGACAACGGTTTTTAATTGTCTCACGGCCACACGAATCGATGGAAAATGAATTTCAAGAACTTCGTTGCTATAATGTTTTCAAGCGATTAAGGAACGCGTTTATCCCTTCGATGAAAAGAAGAAGGATGCGATGCCGACGGAGGAGACCGGAGAACAGCTCCACAGTCGTTACTTTGAGCGCTGGGGCTCCCGGATAATTGATAGCGGAATGCTAATAACCTGGACGAGCCGCGGATTATAATAAGTTTCTTGCCTGCCGCTTCTTGCGTCCGTTGCTGTTCTCGCTGTCACGAGCGATCCCTCCGTCAGCTTATCACGCCGATGCTAATTAATCGTCGAGAATCTGGGTGAATAAGGACAAATAGCAGGGAAGTTTTTCATAGCAACCCCTTCACTTTCGATTCGTACCTGCCACAAATCGTTCGATCTCCGTTGAATTTTATTGGACTTCTCAAATCTTGGATCAAAGTTTAACCGATCGTACTTTACGCATTTGAATGATTATTAAACGCAAAAAAAAAAACGATGCATCACATTTACGACACACCGGACAATGTGGTTTAATGGAAAATAAAAATTGTGTCAAGTATACGGTGAGATGTGTTAGCGTGCGACGAATTATGAGGCTTGTGCTCACAAACGTTGTTTTAATTACTGATCTGTATCTGTTGGCAATGAAGAATCGATACATATTTGTGTATTTATCAGTAGATGTTAATCATAGAATAATCATAGAACGTATTAATATTAATTAACATGAATAAAAGCTGGGAATCAAAGTAACACAGAATATGATTGGGAAGAGGAATTATTGCGAAAGTGTTTCATCTACAATTTCACCGCTATACCACACCTAAATTCAGCGATAATAAGAGAATCAAAGAGGCACAATTATTATTTTCCATTAACAAAAGTGTTTCATCGACATATTTACTACTGTATCGCACCTAAATTCATCGAAGGTGCACAATTCAGTCGATCGGTACACATCGGGCAATTCACCCCTACTGTTGCACCGTTCGATAATTTCCAGAGGTCGATACACCTAGCGGACACGATCGACGCGACGATCGATGGCGTCGATCGCGAGATCTAATCGAGATAAACGGCACGAAGCGTCGATTTTGCCCGTTCGCGTTGCTTTTGAGGAAGCCTTTCGAAAAGCAGGAACGTTCCTCTTTGTTAATCGTCGCGCACACGCGTTCGTTGGTACCACCGTGTACTGTAATTATTCACACTCCATAATGCGGTACACGGGCGATATGTAATCCCGTGGCACGGCCTGGAAGGGAAGCGTACGGGCCAGTTCGTGTAATTATACACTTCGCGGACTTAATCTCCTAGGAAATTGTATTAAGATTTTTACGGATTCCCATGCGTTGTGTCGTAAATTCGTTCCCCAGGCGAATGGGAAGCGTGTACGGTCGAATTAGCTTCGGTTGGTTTCAATAGTACCGAATTAATCACTCGCGGTGCACTATTTGCCCGTCGTGTTTTCATTTATGCCTTTTCCCGACCGTTTTCGTTCGTGTGACTTATGAATATTGGTTGAACGGCGATGTTAGGTATCGATAAGGCAATCACGTTCCAGAAGAACAGAGTTAATTCGTGGGTGTGTGCTCGTGGTCTCTTTTAGTTTTTTCTGGGTGAACATTAGATAGGAGAGTTGGTTATGTATGTTCGAGGGAGGACCATGAAATTTCTATATGAGAATTTGTGGAAATTTTTCTTTAATTACCATTTAAAAGCGTGGAAGAAACATTTTTTCGTCTTAGTTTCCTCCTGATTCCTTTTTCTAATTTTATTATACTTTTGAACAAATAGTTTAATATTTCCAGACTCTTTCGGTGGGCATTTTTGTTCATATAGAACTCTGAAGTACAATTTTTGTACATAGTATGTAGTAGATTTTCATTTTCTGACTTTCAAAATTGATGGTCTTAGGATGGTTTTTCTCATTTTTTGTTTATATTTAACATATTCTTTTCTTCGTTTTTCTAACAGCATTTATCTAAAATTTAGAACCATTTATCGTATTAGAAAAGTATTATATTACGAACTATTTTAAGAATCATTAAGAATTGACTTCAAGTCCCTTTAGGCATGCAATGACCAAAAACAAAATTTGATGGATTTCTAACCAATGATTACTTTAATTCATTTGTTCCTCAGTGGAGGTTAAACCTCGTATACGAAATAAGTAATATTCTTAGTTGTAAAGCAACAGTACCATAACATTTCAACTTAAATATGTCAGAGGATTCTTCGCTGAGGCTTTTACAGCGAACCTTGCCTTACAATTAGACTTGCTTGCCAACGGGTAGCCATTTTCCTATGTGTCTAGTCTTCACTCTTCGGTCTTAATAACAGCCATCAAGTGGCTAAACCACACTAAACGCTTAAACGGTCTTCGTAGCGAAAAAAATTCGGATCACCAGTCGTACTTTAGCCATTAGATGCATTGCATCTGGTAGGCGTGCCTGAGACAGAATCCTCTGGAATAGCCTAACCTAAATGTCTTCTAAAGGATCTACGACAAAATGCCAGAATACTGTTCTTACTCTTGTCGCTAAGAATATTTCTTCTCGTTTACTGACCAGCTCTCGCTTGCATACGTATGTTTACATTGCTGTGGAGCGTAAAAATCAGTAAGAGTAAATGAGAAACAGTTAGACCAGAGAGGCACAAATAACTGTAACTTGACAAGTTTCGCTGCAGTACGCAGAACCCTGTCGACTTTTCGGTACAGATGTGAATTTTAAACAAATATATCAGTTCGCTGGGAATGATAAGGCGGAACTTTTTTATATGTACAGTTTATTCGTACGACGTTTACTTTGAGAGATAAAAATTGGAAACTTGGAAGACCTTTTCCTGAAATTTTATTTTTGTAACGAACTTCCATCTTTTCGATGTTTGTTTTGGAAAGTAATCCTATGAATGATCCTATGAACAAACTGTAAATATAAAAAAGTTCAAGGGTTAACTGGTATTCACTAATTGGAAAATATAAGATTGATGAAAGACAGATGCTGTTACACCATTCGACTACGCGAAGTTTACGAATAACGATATAAGTAGAAATAGTCAGCAATAGTCAGACACGTTAGGGAAGTTGACCATACAACATCAAAGTGAGACGGACATTATGTGTATGTCAAAATTGATTTACAAATAAAAATTGCCTTAGTTTGTGTGTATTCGATCGAAGTAGAAAAAAGTTCACTAAACATTTATTCTTCTAGAGTTTAACACCCTTTGCACTCGGATCCATTTAGTCACATAATGTAACTTATGAAGCATGTAGTTTACTTGAGCTTACTTGAGTAAAGATACTCGAGCTTATATGAATCTTTAGACATTGAAGAACATATGTCAAAAATCAAAATTTTATACTGTTCCAATATGTGATAATGTGTGACACGGTTATAGATACGCATTGAGAGTTTCTCTCTCTTAAGTTGCAATCTTAGGCTTCCCTGTTTATGTTTACAAATTGCATTCTTATACAAATGCTCGTTGTCTCTTTTTCAAGGTGTAGACTATTCGCACATTCTTTTCCCATGTAACACAAACTCATATTTGTTATACATCTACATCTTAATACATGCACCATAAGTTTATCCCGTGTAATCAACAATAAAGTTTCCATGGACTTACGATGTCCCCTCAGAAGAGACATCCGAGTGCAAACGGTCGAAGAAATTTCTATTCATTTAATGAAATCGTTTCCCATCCTAAAAACGTCGTGATTAGTCGAGTCCCCGTGTTTGATGCCGCGGTGGACACACGATAAATATTTCGAAGCGATAGGATCGCTCGGCCCGAGATAAACTTGTCCAGTTGAAATTTATTAAACACGCCTGCGCTGTTACGCGCCGCGAAGAAATCTACTTTATAAATATTATACAAGATACGCGTTTTGTTCTACCCGAACAGGTTTACGCGCCCCGAGAGCTGTCAGCGTTGCGTTATCAATGAACCCAGTTACCGTGCCAGTATTTCCCGGCGATTCCTAAAATTTCAAAACGCGAGAAGTAGTTGCATAAACCGTGACAGATCTTTCCACGTCGCTCACGTGTCGTCGACGACTGACCACAAAACGAGTTGCGCGGCAAATTATGGCTCTCGAGTCTGATTTTTTTTAATAACGCGAGGAAAGTCGAAGCCGCGGTTCTCGGATTTTCACCTTTGGGGAGATACGAGATGGCAGAAACGCGGGAGAAATTTATTTGAACTAAAAGAAATCATTCTATGGGAAGCAATTTATTTCTAACCACGCGTGTTTGGATATATAAGTTCATGTATTAGGAATATTTTCTGTATTCTTTGTTATAATAACGGTAATACTAGATTTCGGGCTAAGTAAGGCTCCACCTCGGACGATTTAGTCATTTGGTAACCGCAGTCGGGCCCCGTAATCGAGAAAATGGAACGCGCGCGAGAATATCGTAACGTTGAAGAAAACGAGCGGAAAGTTCTCATCGAAACGCGACGTTTCTGTCATTTTCGTTAGGAGTGTTGTTTGCGCACAGTAAATTCTTCCCGCGTGCCAAATTACATTAAAGCTGGTACGTGTCGAGCATGCTCGCGATATCTCTCTACGATACGCGCGGGCGCGACCGATTTCTCCGAAGAAAACCCTTCGGACGGCGATGCCCGCCCCGTGTTCGCCATAATTTACGGACGAACAAGGGGACATATTATTTGGCATAATGACACCGAAAGTGTACGAAACGTTACATTGAGCGCATCTGTGTTTCGTTAAAACAGCCACGGGGCGAACACGGTCGCGCGTCAAACTGCGTAACCAGCAATCGGTCATTTAATTATTGTCCACTGTCTCATAAATTATTCATTCGTCTACGTTTGCCGATCCAACGGAATTATTTATTGCGCGTGCGTGGTACGGGTAACAAACACCGTCTAATTATTCCTGCAAAAGACCGATATTTCTGCGCAATTTATGGCGATCATCTGCCGCGGAGCCGGCGCGGTTTCCTCGGACGTGGAATCAACACGTACGACGTGTTTCGACGGAACTTGTCCATTATGATAAACGTTAGTTTACGGCCTAGTCGACAGTGCGTGAAGTAATCGATTCTCGAGGGTGACGAACAATTTATCGATACGGACAATAACTGCTAGTTGGGCCTCCTTTAGTGAGAGAATTATCTTTGTTTTGCAAATGTCATCTTTCACCCTTTTTTTTTACCGATGGGACGTAAATTAACGTATTAGTCGAAGTGAACATTAGGAAAATAAAACTTTCTGCAATTATACTTTCCACTGCCCTGTAACGAAAATAATTATATTTGCATTAGACCTAGCCTTTAAATTAATTTCCGTCGATGGTCAATCATTAATAGAATGAATGACTAAAAATATTTTCCAATGTATATTCGTATCACTCATTCGCTGCCAGGGAAATTTAAAGCGTTTTGCCTTGGACGCCAAGCTTTAATGCAGACGTGTAATCTATGTTATTATTTTGATAATAAAAAGTGGTATTAAATTTGTTGTTTAAAAAAGAAAATTTACGATCCTCTTTTGCAATAACTCGTAACTCAAAAAGCTATAAACTTATCCCTTGGGTAATTGCGATAAATTTAAACTACGAGACATCTCGTAGTTGGCAGCGAATGGGTTAATGATAAGAGCAACGCGCCGGTAGGACAGCAAATAAAAATATGACAGATTTATCCACATCGAGAAAATCCACCGACCATAAAGTTTCAGTGAAACGTCGATGAACTCGTTGGTCTAATAGAAACCACGAGACAGCCCGGTATTTAAGCAAGATGTTTGCTCGAAATGGGTAAACATGGGAGTATTCGTTTAGCAGAGAAATATTTACAGGGTAAATCCCCAAACCCAACACTGCCTACCTATGCACTTATCCACGCACCTAATCTGACACGGAAACAACGGAACTAAACTGTAAAAGGGCCAACGTCGGTGTTTGCTTCTCTTAAATGAACGCTTCTTTCGTTTGCTTGTGAGGTTCGGGGTAGAGCCGTACCATTTTAAATCCTCTCTGGACACACAGCAATTAAGACGTTTTCTGTGTTTAAAAACAGTACACGAGAAATCATTTATAAACATTTCCATGGTACTTAAAATATAATCGAAATTTCCTAATAATTATCTGAGTAGTTGCAAAGCACTGATTTAGGAGTAGGAAGAACCAGCTCGATAGTGATTTACTGAAAGACATATTCTTTGCATCTTTATGTTCATTAAGGGTTATGATGTAACTATCATAGAATACGACAAACAAGAAGCACGCGCTACCCATGGAAATCGATTCAGACTAATTTATAGCGGAGGAAAGTTTCCTCTATCTATATCTGACATCGAATTAAAGGGTGAAATAAAGCACTTTCAAAAGATAATGAATCGTGCAGGGTTATCTTCTTCTATTCCGAAAGTTCGAAAGATTGATACAATTCAGAGTATTTGATTGTTGATTGTTTGAGTAAATACTTATCAAAGAACCTAGCCACATATGTGGATATTTAAGGGTAATATAATTACGTTAGAAGCAAGTTTCTTCGTATATTTCAAAATCAAACCTTCAACGTGATACTATTGACCAATTATAGCTCATTTTGCACTCGTTACAATACTCAGATTCCCTTGATATACCTTTACATATACCCTACATATACCTTTGTAATTTATCACGCGATGTTAATGTTTAAGTTAACGAAGTTGCGTACTACGTTTCAGCTACGTACTTAATCAGATCAGAAAAAGATGCTGAAAGGAGTTAGAAGGAATTCAAGAAAATTCTACCTACATGCTCATAAATTGCGTTTTTCTTTTTAGTAATCTTGCTCATTTGTGTGCTATAATATTTCGATCTTTAAATCTTCTTCGAAAATGCTGATCACTAAACCTCAATTCTATGTATACAAAAGCATCTATCGATGGAGCATTGATGTGCATTGATGCACATATGCATTTTTCTTTGCTATTTTATTACACAACAGCATAGACAACAACGTACGCACTGTTCCTATCGGAAGTAAGACATCTACGTTATAAAAAAGGTCACAGCACCATCGAAGATAGTTATTTTTGCGCCAAATCTGACAGATGTCATCAGAATTCTTGCGGTAGAGTGTTATTCGTGTTTGCTCCGATATGAAACATTGCGCGGCAATTATACCCTCGCATGTAACCCTGTTTTGTGCCTTAGCTACGCCACGGGCTTAGGCAAAGGTATGGCTACCTTTTAAGCATTTTATGCTTAAACCTGAAGAATCGTTCAAATAACTGCTTCGTCACGATTCTAATTATTACTTACTAATTTACCAAATCCTCCAAATATAAATTTGATTTCACGAGTCTTTCTCCAGGCCCACTTCGAATCAAGTTTTGAACAGTTGTAAGGGAGAGAAGGTTCGTCCCACTAACCTGTAGTAAGTAAATCCCTGATGAACGTGAAGGTCCATAGGCATGGCAGGGTGCGTGGGCCCGTGATGTGCCGGCGCGGGGGCGTACTCACCCCCCGCTGACAAGGCAGGCTGCATCATGCCCGCCGCGGCAGCAGCATGGTGGCCGGCGAGCATCGCCCCCCAGTGGAAACCCGGTGCACCAGGCATAGCCGACGGATGTTCCAGTTCCAGGCCGCGGTGGCTCGTCGCGGGTAAAACTCCGCTTCCTGCGGATCCACCGGCGATACCAGCGGCTCCACCAGCACCGCTTCCGGCGACACCGCCGCCGCGGTGCATCAGCCAGCCCTCCACCACGAACGTCGATGCTGTCCGTTCGTTGAAACACTATACTCTCGAGCACTGTATGAAAAACCGGCACACTACGCGACAACAACAACAACAACAACAACAACAACAATAACAACACTTCCGGTCTTACATGGAGGCCGTCACCGTGCGTCCCGGGCGCCGCGAGCCTCTATTCCCCAGATGACGGTGACTGACGGAACGCGCGCACCATAGAATCCACTATTGCCCTCCGCGAACATGAACCAATCACGTTACCTCCAGCCCCCCCGAAATCGAATTCTTCGCCACATCAACAAACCGGCAGTCGTCACACGTGTACTTTCACGTCACATCTACCCAGGAATCGGTCACCAAATGTTTAATACCACGAGGCGACTAATCCAACGCCCGAACGACTTCCTCGACGTCTCGCGACCACCTGACGGCCGTAATCCCCCGGTCGAGAATCACTTGACACACTGTCGGCACATGTTCGACGGTCCAGGGGCTACGCGAGCCCGGCGGCCTCTCCTGGAGCCTGCCACCGGCCCCGGGACACGGCTCACCGGACACCCTCGCGGTGCTAATCGCGCGCAGGCACGGCCAGTTGCTGCTACGACGACAGCGCTGCCTAACCTGGTGCGCGTGTACGTCGCCGGCGCGGTCCACGCCGCGGATGGTCACGGTTCACGCGGGGGAGACAGGTGTTCCTGTAGCTGCCTCTCGCGAGCCGCTGCAGCTGGACGGACCCGGAGAGTGCCGCAGCCTTTGGCTCGGCCATGAATGACGCGACGCTCTTCGAGCTACTTCGCGGAGGCGGGGCCTGCTCGCGCCCACGTGACACCTACCGCCTCCATCCTCTCCCTCTTCATCCACTGCCGCCGCCGTAAGCCGGCCGTCCTACCTAACCGCGATCCGCGATCCCTCTCCCTCCTCTTGCCTCCCCCTCTGCCGACGGGCTGCCACCACCACCGGGAGCAGACCACCACCGACGCTCGACACCGACGCCGACGACGTCGCGACGCACCGTCGATACCGACAGCTTCAACCGAAACTTGCAACCGAGGTTACTCCCTGGCTCTTCTCAAACCTGGATCAACCTGGATCAACCTGGATCATTCTCAAATTTCGAACGAGTTGCACGAATCAAAGAGGAAGGGTTGTAGGAAGGGTTGACGTTTGGCTTTTGGTATAGGTTGGATCGCTTTCGGTTATTTTTTCGGATACTCTGGCTTCGAGGAACTTGAAGATGTAGGTAGCTGTAGAGGGTAAAGGTCGATTCAGACTATACGACACGGACCGTCACGTTCCGGCAACGACACGTACCGGCACCGACGCGACAAAACATTCAAACACGCGTTTCAAGGTCTATTTACACGTATCCGTAACGTGTCAGTTCCGTGTCCGTTCAGTTCCGTAATGTTCCATCAGTGTCAGTGATTTGAAATATTCTTCCGTTGTTTTTGAACGGGCATGTTCACGCACGTCCGACACCGCTCCGTGACGTTATTGATACGGTACGGATACGGAACTGACACGTTACGGATATGTGTAAATAGACCCTTTAATGGAACTAATCACGCTATTCCCGTTGACGAAACGTTCAGGTCGGTGTCTGTTAAGTGTGAATAGTTCCATTAAAACGTGTGTTTTAATGTTTGTCGTGTCGTTGCCGGAACGTGTCGTATAAGGTCTGAATCGACCTTAAGTCGTGGACTATCGTGTTAGTCTGCGAGTTTAACCCTTTGCGGTCCTATGTCGAGTGCGACTCGACATCGCATTTCGTTTTGGCTTCTGGCACGTCCTATCAAGTTTCATCCGCCTATATCTTCAAAAATTTTACAATTTTATTTTATTTTATTTTATATATCTACCAATTCATATATACGTTACGTTACTAAGGTCATAAATGTTTTCCAAAGTAAACGCTAACAAGCGAATAAGCTGATACCACTTGCGAATTCAACGCGGACCTGCTAGAACGAAACGGTGAAGAGCGCTCGGTCCGCAAAGGGTTAAGTGCAGAATTTAGATTTGAAACGATGGCTAGGTGTACGACATACTCTCTCGCGTCCTATGGGTTCACGCTTCAAGAGTTTTAGTTAGATTACTCAACTACGTCGAGGTATGGAATATTTCTATGCTTGGAATATCGCTTGCGTAATCTGCTCCGATTGCAAGGATCAAACGTGAATGTTTGTAATTTTACTTTGCTCCAACGATTAAAAGGTATTTAGTATATTATAGTTTCAGCAAACGTCGAGGTCATCCCTAGACGTGGGAAACTCGCGTGTCGAGCGACGTGTTAATTGACATTCGCAGTCACTGACGTAATTTCACGTCTTTCGTTTGCATAAAATAGAGGTCGTTGTCTCTCTAATGCAACTATAGGAGTATAAATAGATCGCGAGGGATGTTTTTGAACGATTGAGACGTAAACGTAACTAAAGAATTTTTAAGTTCGTAGCTGATTGTATCCAATCACAAGATATCATATTTTTAAACTTAGAATATCATGCAGAAACATTCTCTTTAGAGTAAAGAGTTAGACTAAATCATTTTCAGATCGATGGTTAGTTGAATCTTAGAACAACATTTCCTGAGACTCGTTCCGTCTTCAACTTGACCGACACGTTGTCTGTTGTAGCATACTTCTATTTTACAAAGTTACATGTAAAAGCGAATACGTCCGTCAATTTTCAAACGAATAATTTCCATTTTTAGCAGCGTTATTATCAATCAATCGCAGTCTGAGTGAATCTCGTCACTGACTGCTAGTTCTTGACACGTGTAACGAAAAATTCGCCACAGAAAGAAATAGCCTTAAGAAAGAAAAATATGATTCAACGCGGACCTGCTAGAACGAAACGGTGAAGAGCGCTCGGTCCGCAAAGGGTTAAGTGCAGAATTTAGATTTGAAACGATGGCTAGGAATGGAATTACCTTTCATTCGTTACCTTTTAATGTTACAAGTGACACACAGGGAACAGAGTTTGCAAGACCGTCGTCGTCTTCGGGCTTTTTTGAAAAGGCAGAGTTGTAGATATCTAGTGCTTTATCATCGTACGTCGAATTCGCGAGGCGGAGGAACCGCCTCCGATTACGTGGCGCGGAATGAGAGTGCACGTCGCCACCCCCGCGAATCGACCGTGGCGTAGACGCAAGCTTGTTCTGACGTAACACTTGTTGAGTCGATTCACCCCCGCGCGGTCGACCTCGTCCCTTGGTGGACATTTCGCGAACGACCACGGGATGCGCGAAGGAATTTCTGTTATCAGCCTGAACCTGTTCATACGCGGGCCAACTTTCCAGCCGCGTACGATTCTTGCCCATCCTGTGTCCTTTCCTGACGTTCGTGATCAATCCCCCAGACACAGCTCGAGGATGGAACGATAACGAGAAATTTCACGTGGCTAAATAGAAAAACGTAGCGAATTACTTTCGATAACTTGACGCGACACGAAACTTCAATGTTGATTGTTGGAAATTGCACGTTTATGTAACGTTTTAAGGGTTCAAGGATCTTCTTTTACGGACCACCAGTACCAGCCACGGTTCCTCGATCTTGTCAATCTGCAAATCTAAATCCAATTTCACTTTACACGTTACACTTTACAAGTTTGCAGCCATTAGCTCGATATTACTCGCGACGAAGGATTGTTCGTCACGAATAATACCGATTACCAGGTCTCGCGACGCGGAGGTCGCTGCGTCTGGAGACCCGGAGATGGAAGGAATCAAACTCCTTTCGATCTCCCTCTACATAGAGTATACATACATAGATGCATACTCTACATAGAGTCTACATAGAGTCTACATAGAGTCGACGAACTTAATACCAAGTACGAAACGATGAAAATCAAAGGAAAACAAAAACATTCCCTTCGATTTTCAAAGTCTAAGCCTGACTCTGTCAAATAATTATTTGAGCCAAGAGGGTGAAGCTAAATTGATATCTCGTTTTATTAGACTTAATTCATATAGCGTGCTTTGAACGAGCTCTTCATTACACGGAACATAAACCATCTATTTAATATGCTATTTACAATCATTTCTCTGGTCACTATTAATCACAAATTAGAGAAAGACGCACATGGTGCGACATTTATTCGAACAGATTAAGAAACTCTGTCCAGCGAAGAGTCTCTGTCAGAACATCCGCATATATCTTCCTCAAAACAGCGTGATTCCATCCAGTCGTATTCTACATCCAACCCTCCAAAAACATCCCGAACACACATCCCGTTTATCCTGGTGCTGTCTTTTACGAGCGTTCTCGCGATAGGGATTCGCGGGAGCCGAATCATTACTTCTAATCAGTGATTCAGGTACGCGAATGGAAAATAAAAACGGAAGCCTGGCGCGAGGGTTAAATCACCCCCGCGCCGGCAAGCTTGGTTGTAACCGGGCTGCTACAATAAAAAATTTAATCAAAATGCCCTCTTGGTAATTTACAGCCCGCCCAGTCTTCAACCCTTTGGGTGGCGAAGCCGAGGAAGGAGGAAGACAGGGGGGTTTGAGGGGCGGACGGATCCTGCTTACTTAAGCGGAGGGTCCCGTGCGACGATAGAGAGGAAAAGAACCCCGTAGGAGTCATAGAGGAGCGGCGACACAGCCCATTTGCTCGCTTGGGGGTCGTCCCCGTAAAAAATAATACTTCTTGTCTTCGCTCATTTGCCACTGTTAAGCCAGCGTCGACGGCGGTCGCGTCACTCGCGCTCTTACCTTCTTCCTCTTCACCTCGTAAATTACAAATTAGAGCCGCCGACTTGGCTGTTTAACTGTTCGAGGAGGGCTGGAGGTTCGGGCACGTTGCAGAGAGCACTGACGCTGGGCGAAATGTATTCCGGAACCTCTGATGAATTCGCCCACGGGGTATTCGACCATGGGGTTATTTATATTTGAGGTTGTTCGTGAAAGTTGCTCTGTTCTGTGACGGACATTGCGTGGAGACGTTTTCAGATGGTCGTTTATTTTTGTTTAAGGCGGTAGCTTAGTCTAGAATTTTCCAAATATCAATTCATTCGTCCGTTTTATTAAAGTGCAGACCTTTAAGAATATATCTGCCAAAGGATTTTGCTGAATGCCAAGGCTATTGTATTATAATTTCCATTTCTGGAATATCGTACATTTCTAAGAGGAACTTGTACGCGTTGGACAAAATATCGGTAATGTGTTATATCAATTTCTAAACTATACGTTAGTTTCATTTTATATTTATATTGGGCCCGACAAATCAAAGAACATCCAACACAATTTGATACTTTATCGATTTCTAGTAAAGAGATTACATGGAGAGGGTGGGAGAGGGGAGGGAGGGTTATATACATACATTAGATCGTTGGTAATTCGCTAACACCAAACATTCGCAATCCAAACATTCCGACATTCACGAAGAACATTCTACGAAACGTAATCGAATTGCTCAAACGGTACCTAAATTACCGAGGCGCCGATTACACCTAACTGTTATTTTCCTGTCGGCAATTAAGAGAAAAAAGCTAGCTGGAAAGTATCATTCGAGACGATTACGCGAGCATCTATGCAATCGAGGCTGAGACCGTTCCCGTACTGCGCGAAACTATATTACAGTGGTGGCCAAACGTTGTCATACCAGTAGCTACAGTTTATTCTATTCATACGTAATTATATGTGCATATGCATGCCAACTAAAATGTTCGTAATCCGTTTTCATTTCTTGGTTACTTAGTTCTTGCAAACAGTAATAGTTGTTTAATATTTTAATAATTTAATAATTGTTTAATATCGGTTCATACTATTTATTTTTTATATCAGTTCTATATATATTCAATAATTCATTAGAATTAGAAATGTTGAATTGAACATTGAATTTCAATACGTACATACACGACGAGTTTCTATTTCTTTCTTCCTAAAACAACAAAAGTACTACTACAATTTCGAAGCAATAAAACAGGAATATATACAGTATATTATGTATTTTATGATCCCTACTGTATACATTTTCTTATTTTATTGCTATATATATTTTTTTTTTTACTTTACAAACATGTATGTGTGATTTTGTAAAAAAAAAAAAAAAATAGCTATGTAGTATATCATATACACATGGTTAACATGTGCGTATATAGTACATACCGAGTGTATAAAACGAAATAGTGTAATTAGCGAGCCCGTTAGAGACAGATACGACCTGCGAGACGCAGTTTGGCCACCATTCCGTACATTAGAACGTTCTCTGACCACGTTAATGCCGGAACGTACGTACGTAATCCCGTTTCGGAATTGCAACGTGTTACTCGTCGCATGATTAAAGGGCATATCTATGCACGTCGGATTAAAGACCGCGCAGTCGCAGTAATAATTTATTTACAGCTCCGACTTACGATATCCTGAAACCATTAAGTAGATTCTCAGAGAAAAGTTTGGCCGCGGCTGGCCTACCTGAGGTACAGGTGTGAGTCGTAATAACATGGCGGGTGCGCCCTTTAACCTCTAATATCCCTACCTTCGCACTGACTTCACTAAGGCCGCCACAATCGGGCGCAGGTACACCGCAATCATCCTACCTCTGTATCAATCGCCTCACTGGATTATTATTGCGGATACACTTAGCATTGCGCTTTCTCTCTTTCTCTTTCTCTCTCTCTCACTCTCTTAAATTTTTTGGCAGCGAACGCGAACTACATACTATACGAGACTTTCGCAAATAATTTCAACTTTATCAATGTGTTTGAAAATATCACTTACCTGGCATCTTCTTAATTAGAATATTGTCCATCGAACATGTTCCAAAACAAACAAAGTTGGATCACTACTGCACTCTAGTTTTCCTTATTTAAAATGAAAATATATTATACTGATTATCGTTTACGATTCAATGATCAATCTGTGCAGAATAAAAATTAATTTTGATAATACTAATAAACGGTTCGATTAAGACTGCCAAATTTGCGTTCTTTGTTACGCAAGAATTTCTACCATTGATCATTAGAATTTTTGTAAAAGCGTCCAGCATTTTCAAACTTGTTAGCAGTGGTGCGCCTTTAAATATCTCAAAATCGGTCTACGAGCTCTGAAACGCAGAAAATTAGGATCAGAGGGGCGTTATCAAAAGAAATTGAAACAGAATGTTGTCCAAAACTGTAATTTATTTTCTCCGTAGTGCCAAAATACACTGGAATACTCCGTAATCGTAGAAAATATTATCGTTATTGATCGGATATAAGTATACGATATTATAGACGCAATGACATGTGAGTGATGATTCGATGAAATGAATTTTTTATGCGAATGGAGCGCGTGTCTGAAACGGAGCACATCGTGAATGGCAAAATTGCACGAGTCTGAGCAAAATAAAATTAACGATAAGTATATAAAAATGGGAAGAGATACGTAACCGTACGGAAACACGTCTGTTTGATATCGCTTTTCGAAATGAACCAAACCTGATCTTTTCAAAATAAAGAAAAAAAAAAAAAGATAAAGAAATAACGTAACGAAACTGTGATTTATGGTGCAATTTAAACGAACGTGTTTCTTTGCGGGCGAGACAATCCATTTCGGCGCAGTAACTGACGCAAAGTTTACAAAATTAAACGGCAGAACAAACCACCGGCAAAATTCATGGATGAGCTTAACGATAACATTGAACAAAAAAAAAAGAAGAAAAAAACCAGTTGTATCGATCGTAGACACGATCATCGTCATCCAATAAGTTTACGTCCGACATTACGGCGCCTAACTGTAAAATAAAACGTAAAGCATACACGCTACTTAAAGTACAATAGTGTCTTCGAGATGTTCGAATAAAACTTTATCGACACAATCGAGTTCAATCTTCTGCGAATCAACTTGTTTTTCGTTATGATATGAAAAGGGCTTCAATCGACGTAAACATACATTTTTTTTTTAGCGTCGATGCAAAAATATACTGATTCGTAATACTATGAAAAAGAGGTTCGCAGAGGGTTGATTTCGCTTGTAGTTTTAAGCAGACGCAATACAAACAGGCAATCGTACTTTCGATGGTATACGTTCGATAGCTTTGTCGCAAAATGGACCGCAGTTTCTTTTTTGGAAAATTCGCAACAGCGTGCAAAATTGATTGGGATTTGAAATTGGATTGCGAATTTTGTGCATCTACAGCGTGTATATGGGGAACTAATATGGGGTAACATATACAAAACGTATGAAAGTAAATAGTTTATCAGTTGGTTTGGTAATTCGATCAAAAGGAGAGCAGTGATGGCTTTTTAACTTATTTCTTAAGCATTCGATATAATTAGTTCTCATATCTTTAATGTAATCACTTGATATATTTAAAAAATGTTATATTGTCTATTCACGAATTACCATTAAAAATTGGAGCTACTTTAATTAATTTCCTAATAATACTATGTAATATTGTTTTGCATTTTAATTTATGGATGTTTAATTTATTTCTCAAGCATCCAATTTAACAAATTTTATATTCGCTATTCACGAATTATCATTAAAAATTGAAGCTACTTTAATTAATTTCCGGAGGATTCTGCTTCCCGATAATACTGTTTTAGTATTATTTTGCATAAACGCACATCCTGCGTCAGTTCTTGAATATATTTTCCCGTACTCGCGCACGTCACGTATGCATAAAATTCACGCGTTCAATTGGTCGTGAATTTCGCCAGAAACTGCGGCCCTCCATAAAAATATCGATTATTATGATAATAACGTTCGTCGGCGAACCGTAAATGTATCTTTTCTTTTCTTTTTATAGATTTTTCCCCCGAGATACATATCAATACGTTTACACATCGCCTTACAGTATCATAATTTTCGTTAAAAGTAAAAAACCGCATGCAACGTATATCTAAGTAGCTGCTAAATTAGCAACGCAGGTGAATACATTTCGCGACAAATCAAGCTTATAATCAAGGTATAACCACGACACGATCAATTACGATTACAGGCGTGAATATGCAACGGAGAGAGAAGCAACGA
This sequence comes from Hylaeus volcanicus, assembly GCF_026283585.1. Taxonomy (NCBI): domain Eukaryota; kingdom Metazoa; phylum Arthropoda; class Insecta; order Hymenoptera; family Colletidae; genus Hylaeus; species Hylaeus volcanicus. The sequence continues at coordinate 3,575,297 of NC_071977.1, read as the reverse complement.
TACCTCTCGTTTTACTGTATCTAAGTAATATTTTGATTTCTCAGGTACATTATACACATTATCATAGGTAAATAAGGCTGGCGAGGCAAGCCTCGTGTTCGTCGAGTCCAGTTTTTCCATTCAACGTTCTTGGAGCCAGACGGCCGAGTCATAGACATTGAGCGTAAAACGTAAATTCGACGAACCAAAGACTCGTAAAACCATGGAACTTGGCGCGCAACGTTCTATTTAACCGATGCCTAACTGGCAACGTTAGAGGTGTCTGTGGTTTTTTCAAAAAATAATACGCCGCGCGATAGATCCTGCAAGGTGCACGATAATGCTCTTTATCGCGGTGAAAATGAAGCACTTTTTCGCGAACGATAATTAAAGTAAATCTCACTTCCTTTCGTAGAATATTAATTCTAATTAATGTAGTTTCGATTAAAATTTTATTTCTTATCCTTCTCGGGGATAATCTTGAAAATCGACATTTCTATGCAAAGTATTCAAAAATACTTTATTTAAAAGGGAAAAATAATATTCGTTTAAATATCGAGACACATTGAATACAAAGGTTAGATGAGCTCTCCCACATGGAAAGTGATTTCGAGGTCTCGAAAACTGAAAAGGATAAAATAAGATTTTAATAATACGCATTACGGACACCTTGAAGTGGTACACCGAAGGTTTCATGAATTTATAGCGTATGCTAATATGAAAACCATATGCAAAATAGTTATATGCATTTATGCAAAATGAAATATTATCGATATTATTATACTAATTTATGAAATACTTATGTAAATACGTGTTGCTCTTGGTTTCCTCGTTAATATACGCTATAAATGCATTTATCCATTCATCCTAACAGAAAAGATGAACAGAAGACCAATTCTAAATTTCTCTGAATAATTACCACTCGTATCGATCATTTAGCAAAAAAAAAAAAGAAAAATCGCTCCATTTTCCTCATTTAAGTTCTCTCTCTAACACAAGTGACTCCGAAGAGGGTCCTCTTGCAGATGTCAAGAATAAAAAAATCATTAGGCGTATGTAGGGAATACAACCGGCGCTTAAATTTTAAACTCTGTACTCTTAAGCTCTTCTGTGTGTGTATATGTTTGTGTTTTCGTGTATTAGCATGCGTACATGTAATGCATGGTCACCGTTATCTGTCGCGATCCAGAACACGTAAGTACAGATCATTCGGTACATTCGTTCGATGACCTCAACGATCATTCTTCTTCTTCGCACCTTCGTATCTTCTTTTTTTTTCTACCACTTTTTCTATTTTTCTTTTTTTCTAGTATCATACAAAAAGACACAATCGTCCGATACGACACGGTATCACGAACGTTACTACGCTCTCCAGCTCGATCAGCTCGGCTCGGGCTGATTCGAAGTTCTCGATTCTCGGTGTCAACGTAAATACGGTCTGAGACGCCCAGTACCGAACGCGCACAGGCGTGCACAAAGGTCTCCAGAAATACAAAACCGAAGTCTGCGAAACGCGTTGTGCGTTCCACGAACCGCGCGAAGCGTCTCGACAGAGGTTTATATTAACGCTAAACACGATAACACACTCGTTAAACGTGTACGCTTACACAGTAAGCATCGTGCGAAATATCTAAGCACTCCTAATTTCATATCTAGCGACTGCGAGCGGCGCGTCGCGCGAATCTTTCGTCGTTTTACTAAAAGAAAACTTCGCAAAGTCGCGTCGAGATCAATTGGCCGCGGAATGTCACCCCCACTATCCGGAAGACGTCAGAAATTCGTGGAAATATTTCTCTAATTTTGATGAAAGAATTGGCAGATATTTATTCTGGAATAAATATAGAAATGAATAGCAATTTAAATGTTCGGTAGAATAAACGTCAGGAATAAATTTCGATGAATTGGTTTTACCGATCATTTATTATTCAAATAAAATTTCATCGAGACAATGAACGTCTATCCGATAACACTTTAGAGAGTTTATTCAATTGAACATTTATCAGAGTAAATTTATATTCATTCAACGTGAAATATAATTACAGTTTATAATTGGAGAGCTTCTTTCAAAAATCGCAGAAAACATGAAATTCTAAATATGCACTTCTTCTCGATTATTTTCTTCGTTGATATTTGCAAATTGTTTTGATTGCAACGGTCAAAATGTCTTACATTCATAATTACGTATGCCCCATATTTTTGTAAATAAAGTTTGATTCTCTAGTTACATCTATTAATAATAATAACAAACTTTACCTTAAAAAGGTATATATCGAGTAATTATTAAGAAAGTCAGCTCTTCAACATAAGTTGCAATTATTATTGAACAAACAAATGATAGAAATTATACGAAATGTTAATTTAGATATGAATTTTGCCCATTTCTGCTGCTCTACTATTCCTGGCATAATGAATCTCCGTGCTTGTGGTACAGAGTGGCGAGGATAACTCCTTGGTGACATTCGGTGGCCAACAGAGTTCGAATCGACTGATAGTAGTCGCTCTGTTCGCCATTAAGCAATGCTCGAAAATCTGACAAGTATTATGGATTTCATCCAATAATTGTTGCGTTAATACGAAACGTTTTCCGTCGAATTGCTTACTGAAAAATAGAGCCCATCTATTCGTTTCACTTTGAAGCATAAGACACTCGTGTTCGTCCTAAGATGAAAATCGAAAGAATATGCTTCCTATCTTCTATGAATTCCCTCCCCATACAAAATACCTCACAAAATAGACTTCTTTAATTTCGTTCACCTCTACGAAAATCAATAAACTTCTGTTTCCTTTTTTTTTTCTTTATTTAGAAAAAATACTATTCGAACTTATCTTGCGATTAGTTCGCTACTTTCTCAACGCATCTATTTACACTGCTAATTTTTATTTTGCATTAACTGTAAGGCTTTCAAGTATCGCGAAAATACAATGACGGATTATTTTTTTGTCATTGAATTCATGACCAGAGCGAATGTAGCTGAACTTTTGCATACATTAAAAATGAACTGCCGAGCTCGATGTAAGCTCTCGATCGGCCATTCTTGTTCTTGTAACCGTTTAAGAACTATAATACAAAGCGATTAATTGTATGTCCCATTTTTCTAGATTTCTGTTTCTCTTGCTTTCTCTCTAAATTCCTATCGTATAGGCAGCGAATGAAACTACTCGCTGTCATTATGAAAAATAATATTCTCTACGGTATAGAAAAATAAAATTCCAAACCTTCGCCCTTATATTTTTTTTTTTTTTTCGGTCACCGATTTTCTATCGACATTTCACTGCCCGGATCTTCAAACCAAGCAAACACTTCATTCCAATCGAACCAATCGGAAGTCCATGAAAACTGTATATTTGAACGCGTGCACAACCTTATTGCTATCTAACATTAATCGCTTGGAGAATCGTCGCGATAGTCAGTATCTAACTTGAAATTCGATTTAATTTGATCTATTTACAGTTTGATTCTTCGGTAAATTATTCCTTGAAAGTAGAAATTATTGTCAAGGTAAATTACAATCAAATTAAGTTATTTCTTTTTATGGTATAAATGAAAAATCGAAAGAAAATGTGAATGTAAATTGTTATAATATATCGTGAGGTGTTTTAGAAGTTTTTATATAATCTGTTACATAATTCTGTTATTTAAAAGACGATTGATATATGTGGATAATATCGATACATACAATAATCTAATTGGTGTTGTTCTGAAGAGTGATTTTTCTCTTCCAAGTTCTAAATGTTCTAATATGTGTCAAATAATTAAGACAAATTTGATAGTGTAAAAATAATATTTCTGAAGAATCTACAACTGGGTATCTTAATACAAGTTATTGATTTTCAACCAAACAGCCATTTTGCAGCTGTTGATTGTCAATCAAACAACAGTGTTCCATAATAAACTCGAATTTGACCAAAATATTAACACAAATAACTTTGAATTCAAATATTATAGCTTTCCAAAATTTCCAAAAAATAAAATGAAGACCTACCAAAGTAACAAAATAGAGTTCAATGAGAGTACCTGACTCGGAACTCTCAAAAAACGATGACGAGCGACGTCCAAAGCGATGAAACGAAAATACAAAACACGCGATTATTGATAATTCCGACGTAAGTGTCACCTGCATTATATCGTCGGTCGTTACTCCTCGTAAATACGATTACACAAGTAGAAATTCAATAGTCCAAGCACTAACTAGAAGCAATATACGTATAAAAAATCATTTTTTCATAGTATTTCGTTAATCGTTTGGATACGATGGGTTTTCTCGAACTCCAACAGATCCTTTGCTCGAATGGCAAGAACCAGAGAACATTTCTCTCGAAGAATCGTTCGTATCGTTCGTGTTCGAACGCTCGTTAAAAATCGCCCCCTATCCTCGAAGATCATTCGCTTCGATCGTGCAACTTTTGCACACTCCCACTTTTCTTTCGCTAAGAAAATCGTCTCTTTCTCAAATTTTCTTTCTTTCGCTAAGAAAATCGTCTCTTTCTCAAATTTTCTTTCTTTCGCTAAGAAAATCGTCTCTTTCTCAAATTTTCTTTCTTTTCGCAGCGCGCTGTACACGTTCTTGTACATTTAGCCCGCAGTGTGACGCATGATCTCGTCAAGAAGTCACGATAATCGTCACACGTCTCGTCGAACTCTCGATTTCCTCGTTAGTAAATTCACGACGGATCGTCTATTCGTGGTTTCCATCGAGCTCGCGAGGAATAAATATTATGCGACACTTGAACAACTCGGTTTGTTAATAGAATGTGTGAAATTCGAGAGGAACTTCGAAAAGATTCGTTTCGTTTGTTCATCGAAACTTTGTGTTTGCGAAGAAGCAACGCCTCTCGCGATAGGACTCCGTTCTCGTCGTTTACGGAACACCATTTTCTAGAATTCCAAGGAAAATATCAGAAACTGTAACCGTCTCAGCCGAGAAAGTCGTGTTTTCTTCAGAATCGAGGAAACTGATGTCCACCTATTTAAGTTTCTTTCCGATCTGAGAGGCCTTTCGATTAACGAGGTAACCGAAAAGGGAACTTTTAAGATCTGTTCACGAAAGAACTCCATTTAGCAGAAACTCCATTCTGCTAAACCTTAATCGACCGTCACGTTGGAAATATCACGTGCGTCTTCTCTCACTCTGCTACTATTTCTTCTTTTGAAATTTTACACGTACGAAGCTGTAAGTACCTCGTCGTATCATAACGAGACCAACTTTTTCTCTTGTGCATATTCTGCACGAATATTAATCCGCTTCGACGCAGAATCTCGTCTACTAAGGTTCTGTCGTTCTCCCACGGTAGCATTAAATGCGTACAACGTCGTTTAGCCATTGCAGGCTGCAATCATCTTTACAAAATTATTAAAAAAAAAAAACAAACAAACAAACTCACTGAAAACAATAAAATGATGGTATTACTGTCGTTTAACATCGCATGCATGGATATATATATATATGTATATAGTTGTTGAAAAGTGTTCATACATTTGGAAATACTTTCATCTGTCAGCGACGAACTCGTCGTTATCTATCTGGTCTGTTTCTCTTCTCGCGAGAAAAAAAAAAATAAAAATGTCACCTCTCTGAATCGACGTTAAATTACGAACAATAATATGTATATATATATATATATATAACTTGCAACATATATAAATAAATATTTATACTATATAACAAAGGATGCCACACCGTTTCGGTGCCTCGAACATCCTCGAAACCTCGCAGAATAAATAATTACCGCCTGCAAATCCACCGGGAAAGATAAAGTTTCCTCTTTATAAATACTTCGTTAACCTTATCTGTCGATATTCTCGTATCGTTCCATCCGGAAGTACGAGTTCGCGTGTTCCGACGAGGTTTCGACGTTGCTTGGCTCGAAGAACCAATGACCATCCGTGTGGCTTCGTGTCGCGAACATGGGTACAGCAGGTATACTAAGAACACGAACTATACTTACCACGCGTCGCTTCTACGATTTTACACTCATAAATATTACCTTGTAAAAACGTATAAAAAAAAGAACAATGCATCTTTGCGGCATCGTTTACGTTTTTTTTTTTTTTTTGACGTAGCGCTCATTGTTCGCGACCATATTAGTCGCGGCTCAGTCACTCGTTTTGCATCTTTCATTCTTTCCTTTTCTTTTTTTTTTTTTATTTTCGTTTCGTTACGTTTACGCTTAATCACAACTTCAATCGAGCGCACTTTTCTCGCGAAACGCGAATTCGTTGCATTTTTAAAAGCAGTCTAAGATTTCACCGAGCGCGAGACAGGAATGTCTCCTGTCGCGTCGCGTCTTTGAGCCTGTGAAATTGACAAACGGTGGCTTTGAAAAATATTCTAACGGCAGTGTACGGTTGCCAATGCGTCGTAAATTAGACGAGCTCGGGGATCGCGCCAAGGTGATTTAGAAATTAACGGTGCGTTTAGATGCGATTTGGTAAAAGTGATTCTTCTGATCGAAGTCACTCGAATTTGGGGGTTGATTGATGCTAGGGTACGTGTTTGTGCTTTGAGATACGAAGAAACTTGTTCCTCGGGAAAGTATTCAGAATTCTATTGAATCTGTATTACCGCTCAAAATTAGTAACAATATGTTGAAATCACCTTAGGAACCGCTGAAGTACGAATTCTTGTAGATGAAAGGATGATATCGCTAAATTCGAGAAAATAAGAAAGTTTGAAAAGTTTTGATTTATAAATAGTGTGTATAGTTTGAGTATAAAACCTGACTGATAATAAAAAAAAAAGTCAGACCGGTACAAATATTAACCTTAGAGTACCACAATTAATTTTTCGTGCATCGATGATCCTACTACTTGTCTCTATTGTTTGTGCTGTCGGGTAGTTTGTAGTTATTATTTTTTCTTACAAAAGTAGCAGTATTAAAATGATGCGCTGTAAATAATAAACTCGTGTGCATTTCATTAAAGCTACAGTCATAGGATTCTTTCAAAGTTGTAGTTTCCACTCTATTGTGTTTCAAGTAAATTGGTGTAAACACGCGAAGGAATATCAGAATCCATTGAATCCCATTGTGGTACCCTAATTCAGTATTTCTCTTTCAGTATTTCTTCTTCAAAACAAACATTGGATTATTTATTTCATAAGCATTTAACCTTCGATTTGGGTTACCCTCAGTGTAACAAGATTAATTATAAAACTGAAAAGAACGTAAAGTAACTATGAATAAATTTAGCACGAAGTACATCAGGCAATCAAATATGTACGCAACCCATTCATAATTAATATTTGCTATTGAAGAGGACCTGAATCGAATGTCGCAACGTTTATTACATTAGTAAATTATGATATATTTGCTTGTACTATATATGCTATAATGTTTGTTTTGAATATGAGAAGCAATACCCATACTTTTTATCAAAAATATTTTTCTGCCATCGGATACTACAAAATATATGCATAAAATATGTTTTTCTTCTTTGAATATATACTCTGCAACTTGTTTCGAGTTTCTTCGCTACAAAATATAAAAGTATCAAATTTTCAGTTCATAAGTCTCCTAGTACGTATAATTACATTGAAAACCTATCGATACTCGAGGCAGAAAATATTGGTTGCTAAAGGTCATGGAGGGATCTCCTCCCAACTATTTTGTTCTCCCCACTAAATTACTCGAATCCCTTCTATGTTCCATGAGCTTGTACCAATCGCGTTTGAGAATCGATGAAGCCAAAAACCAGAAGGTACATATCCACTCGCCTCTCAAATATTGAATCGAAATGATATAGTATAAAAGTATCGTGTATCATGTGATAAACAGTTGCGAAAAGTGTCCTCGATTCACCAATATTTTCTGCCTCCGCTATAATCTAACTTCTTTCTGATATGTACACTCTACAACATTATTTCTTTGCCTTCTAGGTGAAACCGACTCATGCACCAACGAAGACCCCTTCCCCTTGAGCAGCTGTCTTCATTGGTGGAGAGCTAGTGAATTTCCTCTGGAAGGGTAAGACTTCAATTTTATTGTATTTAGGTATCATTGCACAAATATCCAAAGGTGTATACGTACATAAAATGAACACGTACAATAATATACTGGCAATCGAACAAACTAGTTAAAGTTCAACTGAAGTGTTCTCTCTGTCGAAACCTCATCAATGCTCCCAAAATATGAATACTGAATCTCGGTATCAGCGGTTCGTAAGGTGTTAAAAAATTCAATCTATCGCTATTGCCATCAGAAGAAATCAACAGAGTATAATAAAACTCCCCCTCGTTCATCAACCCAATAATTGCAATTACAAGCACATTGGCAGCGTTTTCGAGACTTTCTCGAAACAATTTTATCGAACAATTTTTTCGAAAATCGTGCGCTCTTATTGTCGAACGGTGACCCGGTCAGCGGACGCTAGGTCGAGGCTGTTCTCCAGCTCGAATCGAGCTGTGTGACTGAGGAATCGATCGGTTCGCCTGAACGTGTTCGCACTCCTCTGGAGTTTCGAGGCGCGGGATGATGCACGCTATGATTTACCAAATTATGCCACGCGTGACGAGGTTTTCACACAGGCGGCGGTCCTCTGACGTAACGCAGCTGAGGGGTGAGCGAAAGATTCAGAGTGTTGGTCGCCTCGCAGCAGTGAGGCTCGAGCAGACAGGCGGCGCAGAAGAGGGCGACCAGGGCCAGCTGAAAGGGCAGCGCAGCCCTCAGGATGCGCCAGACCCAACTGTGGGGCAGCTCTGGCTCGTAATCTGGATCTCCTCCATCGGTTGCGCCGCTCTTCTTCGCGACCGGCACGATCTTCTTGGATCCACCTTTCGCCATCTCCGTGGAACTGGCCTTTTTGCGCTTGCTGCAAACACGATAAAGGAAGATCGCGTTTATCTACGGTACGATACAAGGATGAATTTCATTCTTCGTTTAGTAACCACTTGGTATAACGAGGCATTTTTATTTTAACTTTCTATGGGACGAATTTTGTTGTGCAGACAATTCGCGAGGCATTTGCTTCGATATCTTGATCCTTATTAAAAAAGAAAAATGTTAAAAAAAAAAACGACAGAAGTAAACCAGGTTCGTGTGATCAAAGAGATATTTAGACTATTTGAATGATAATTAGAATGGTTTCCGTGTTCGAGATTAAATTAATACTAAAACAGACTAACGACAAACTTCTCCTTGCCCTAAAACTTGAAGCTATCCCGGTAATCAAACAAATTAATTTATAGGATCCCACGGGTGGAAGTAGGACCACGAAATGAGTAAAACGTAAGTTCCGGGGATAACCGAGTCAGGGGTGCATCTTCGCAACTTGGAACTTCTGATGTAAAATAACATTCAACATATTTTCTACGATACCGAACCATTTCATCGTATTTTAAACTTCGTTTATTAATACTCTCGATTACTTTAAATTTAAACAAAAAATACAATCGCAGGAATTATTTCGTGTAATTTAAATTCGTTAAATTACATCTAAAGCTAACTAACTGTCTAGGTAGCATCACTATACTTTTGTTACATCCCTTAGATGACGTTAGAGTGCACCGCATGCTCAAAATTTGATACAGAACACGTACAAAGACAATTAAAAAAGGCAATACTTTCGGTATCGACGGGTTAAAGTCTATAACTTTTCTTTCTTTTTATTTATTTAGAAGCCAGTATGTTATAGATTTTTATTTTAGACAAGTGATGCAACTAAACATATTTCTAGAGAGATGAACTCGAGAAAAAAAAAAAGTACGATAACTTGGTCGCGAGAAAGGGGCGACGAGCTTTTTTACAGCTTCTTTTATGATGCAATATGGCTGGCATTCTTTGCCCGCGAAAACTAAACCTATTACCCGTCGTCGACGAGCAGTGATTAAATGCGACTATAAAAAGGCATCCTTCAAACAAAGTTAAATAAGGTGGGCCCCGGTGATAATGGGAATTCGGGAGTAATTGCGATTGAAAGAGCGGGTCACGAAACGAATCCGCTTTGGAGGGGAAAATAAAATAGAGAACCGTACGTTTTAAGACCGCATTCTGTTTCTAATCGCAATGTTCTGCTCCTGGAAATATTAATTCAGGAATACCATGACAAATCGCGAACATATCGAATGCTTCGGTAATTGCTCTGCAATGATTACAATTACTCGCAAAATCATTCGTCCATTTCAAACGTATATATTTTAAGTATTTTAAGTATTTATCAATTTCAGAGTTTGTACATATATATACATTTTGACGACCGTATTTCAATTTTTAAACATGTATAAAAAATAGGAAGGTACAAAACTAATCTACTCGTCATAAACGACACAGAAATATTCACCATACGCGCATGCTTAAGTTTTGTTGCTGAAATATGAAACTAAGTTCAGCACGTTTCAAAGAGCGTAGAAATGTAAAGCGTTATCCATTACATATATTATAATTAGTCGTTATGTTACAAATGGGTTAATTTTGAATAGCCATCGCGAAGTTGCGGTATAGTTGAAAATGTTTAACGCGGTTTTTCATGGGGATAGACTCGACAGAGCCGGGGGCGCGTTCATTCACAGCCAGCTTCTTATATTCAAATGAGTGGACGCGTTATGGGAGTAGAACTATGAACGAACGAGCTCTTGTCCCCGCGTCTAAATAGACGCCTTCATTCTTTGCTTCTCATTTCGACGTTATGCAAATGGAATGCGAGCCGAGGAGGTCGTTCTTTATTCCCTCTGAAGTCGTGGCGTCTTCAGACGCCTGAATAAATTAAAAACTGCGCTTCCGTGCGTTTACCCCGAATGTATTTCTGGGGTGCATTAACCGTTTCCGAACACTTTATTGGAAATTAATGAAAAGCGGGATGCTCGTCGACGGGATACCCTCGCGAAAGATACGAAGACGAAAGTTAGAGAGAAATAAAATTATTTCAACTTGTTCGGAGAAAAGTAATTGAAAGGAAACAATCATTTCATGTTAGATTTTAATTTATCAAGTAAAATATTATCGTTTCGGCGACGTTGATGATATATTTTTAAATTATTTATTTCAAAATAAAATTTTACTTCTCCCCTTTGGATAATTTGTAACTCGAGTTACCGTCACGTATAGAGCATAACGCAGAGACGCGCTCAAGGCAAGCTGGGTGAAGAAGTGGTAGGGATAACACTGTCTCAACCTGATGGATATCGGTGTATTTTCTAATAGAAGCATCTGACGGAAAAATGTTTCAAACGAAATTAACTTGTTTCCATTCGAAGAATTCAAAGGTATAATTTTCTACAAGGCTTTCCATTCAAAATTGTTAAGTCAGCTCTCGTTAGTACCCAAGATGTTAAGTTAAGAGGGACACATATTCTTGTCTGTAAATGTTGTGCTCATGTAGAAAATGAAATTATCAGAGTCATCCTGAAAAGACGTGTCGTGTTATGGTCCCAACACCGCCATTTTACTAAAGAAACTAATTAATTTTGTTTCACTATTCTAACTTGAACTTAATTTTAATTATCGTCCCCACCACGAAACCATTTAGTTTTAAGACGCTCCACTGAATCGCGTCCTCCAATTCGGCATTTTTGTAAAAAATGAAAAAAATAAAAAATGATCTAGTTGAATACTTATACAACACATTGACGTGCTTCGATGTGAATCAAAATTCTTGTTGTCGGTTCAATAAAAATTCTTGGAAATGCCTAAAAATTCGGGCGGGG
>NC_071977.1:3557154-3563672 GCF_026283585.1 Hylaeus volcanicus | reverse complement strand
TCGGTTCAATAAAAATTCTTGGAAATGCCTAAAAATTCGGGCGGGGCGCGAACCCTTGAAAAGAATTACGTCAACCAGTCTCCGCAATGAAAAAAAGAGTACTCACTCCGCGAAATGGTGGACCTGGCTGCTGGTTCGTTTGGCAGCTCGCGCCTCGACGCTGGCAGCGGTGCGTACGATCAACTCCCGGCAATGCTTCTGCAGGTCGCGAAGTTCCGTTTCGGCGTCGTCGACTCTCTTCCAGAGTTCGGTGAGCGCCTCGCTACCTGGCGCCAGTTGGTTCTCCAAGCTGCGTGTCAGCCGTCGCAAGGCTGCCAATCGTCGCTCGCGTTCGCTCAACTCTTGCTCGCTTCCGCTATCAGAGATCCCACTGTCCGAGAGCGAGCCACCTTCCTGCGTCAGACTGATCGGAGACGCGTCGCCGAATTTCGTCGTCGCGACGTCGCTCACCTCCTCCGTGGTCGCGTCTTTCAGCACTGTCCCGTTCTGCAACAAGAGCATCGGACACGCACGGTCGCTTTAACTGTCTCGATGGTGGGAGAACGTTTTCGTCTTTCCATTTGGATTCTTTGGATCGCGGGGATGAAAATGGGCGGTGGATGCAATTGCTGGTCGTGCTAGTGGTTTGGAATCGTGATTGTATTATTTAAATAGCACGGTGGAGATATGAGATATTGGAGAAATTTGTCAAAATTTGTCAAAATTTGTCAAAATTTAATTACAGGTTCGACGTTTTCGAATAAAACGTTCGTTGTAAATATACGCAAGTGTAAAGTTTATTCGTGTACATATGTATAATGGAAACAGTTATTGGGAAACATCGAATCCATCATTCAGTTTAGAGAAATTTCTTCGACAAACATAGAGAGGACGAATATAAACTATTATGGCTAAGTGCAGTCAATTTAAACTGCGAGACATCTCGTAGTGGGCAGTGAATGAGTTAATCGCGTTTTGGTTGAGGAATCAAGTGAATTCATTTACTTTAACGCGTCGAGTGCCACGTCAGTCATCGGTGACTGACACTGAATTTTTCCTTCGGGGCGCGACAGTCGTCGGTGAGACAAATACGTGTGAAATACGATACGAAACTAAAATATTTACGTTACCTTAAATTACTGAAAATTTATTTACAATTTACTCAACTTTTATTTATGACTGTATCATTAATGGATTTATATACCACAATACCGGAGCTTGCAGGTGGCGCTCAACGTGTTAAATAATAGTAAAATGATATTTTTGTTCGCTTTTAAAGCAGAGACGCCGCCTAAGATTTCGCCGCGATCGATTATGTAGAATATCACGAAAGGATGTACTTGAGCCGTGCTCCTGATTAGATCACGGGATGCTGATAGGTATAAATACACCCCGAGAGAATACGATATCGAATATTGCGTAATCCAGTGTTGGTTACTGCCGCCGGGCAACCGGAAGGCATATAAGACGATTATACGGAGGAAGAAGGGGCGGATGGGGCAAGTGAAAGAAAGGAAGCAAAGAAAGGATGGGAAAACGATGTTGCCGTTCGCAGTGAAACTGAAACCTCGATTAAAGATACTTTCCGATAACGACAAGTTTAATGCAATAAAATCTACTAATACAATGCTCGAAACCAACTCAGAAATAGTCTCGCTTGCGTCGTTACGTCGCACGTGATTACAATTAAAAGTGACAAACATGTGAACAAGTGAAAAAGGGGCGGATGGGGCAAGTGAAAGAAAGGAAGCAAAGAAAGGATGGGAAAACGATGTTGCCGTTCGCAGTGAAACTAAAACCTCGATTAAAGATACTTTCCGATAACGACAAGTTTAATGCAATAAAATCTACTAATACAATGCTCGAAACCAACTCAGAAATAGTCTCGCTTGCGTCGTTACGTCGCAACATGATTGCAATTAAAAGTGACAAACATCCCCGCGCAAGATTCGGCCGTGCCGAAGGGGTTAAAAAAAAACCCTTTGTCCCCGAACATTCCCAGTTGCCAGGAATGGTCGTGGTACATCGATTGGCGGTTCGATCGACCCACAAAACCGTTGTCTACGACATAATCCCGAAAACAATCCCAGAACCGTCGCGAAACGACGCCGGTGTCACGTAACAGTTTCGGGCTCGATATGAACTGGAACCCCCGACTCCTGGAAAAGAAAGGAGGGAAAAAGAAGGAAACGAGGGAGAAAGGGACAAGAGGCCGCGACACGAAAAGCTGATACCAGACAGCAGTGGTAATAGTAAAAAAGTGGCGTGGAAGCAGAGTATTGCGAGAAGAGGACCGAGCCGCTGGCAAGGAGAGATCGAGGAGAAAGAGAGAGAGAGGGGTGGGGGAGGAGTGACTCGAAGTCAAGGAAAAGGGGGTGGAGGGAAGAAAGAGAGGGTTGGTTTAGGCTGTTGCAGCGCCAGAGACGGGGAGGGGGGGAGGGAGGGAGAGCCTCCGGTAATGAAAAGCGCGATCCGCATACCAAGTAGCAACCTTCAACCTAACCTATATATATATATAAGTCGGTATACTCTTGTATAACGGATAGTAGGTACGAAGTGAGTCGAGTCGGAATCCACGTTGCCCGAAGGACCAATCACGTAGAAGAAAACTGCGAGAATTCCTTATTTCCGGATCTGTGCGCCGCCCCTGTAACCCGCGCTTGATCTCTGATATCGGTAACCTTGGAATGTTCGAGGATGCCGCGGTAATCGTGCTGCGGTGGCACCGTGGGGATGATGGTCACCGGGTATCGAAAATAAATCGGAGGGTGGCGGAACCATTGGTTTCGATAGATTATTATTAATCATACGCGCTAAGAGTACATTCTCGTTATCTAGCTACCTGTCCTATCTATTGTCTGTTGCTCGGGAGATGGCAGCTCGTTTCTTTATATTGGCCGGGTCAGTTACATCGGCAAACGCGCGACGAAGGCCGTGAACAAGATAGAGCGAGAGAGTAATAGTAACTATCGACGTAACGTTAACTCTTGGACACCAAACGCTCGAGTCACCGGTTATTGTCAAACTCTTGTTCGATATTTTTTTTTTTTTATCGCTAAAAGTAAGCGAATTATTTAAATGGCATATTTGAAATGCCACACTTTATGTAATCAGTCCCATAAGTATTCGTACCTTCCATGTTTATTGACAAAAGTTCTTCCATGTTTATTGACAAAAGTTAAATTGAATGATAAACTTGATATTCCCAAATAACCTTTTAATTACAAGTATATACGTACGTGTAAAGTCTATTCGTGAACTTTTTATAACGAAACTAAAAATCGCTTTATATTTTTGCATCAATTAGATTAGTTACGATCCGCGATCGTGCCATGGATATTTACCCCGGCGTTCCTCGTCTGTCATCGTCCAGCAACAATTTTATCGCGCGTCTGTTTGCCCTTTAGGCTATTACATTAGTTTCATTCGTGTCGCCAAGTCCTAATTATACGTCGCGATCGAATTAGACGCGTCTAATTATAAGACAGGATAGAAATAATTCGTAAGCCCGGCAGGTTCCTGGTCACATCACTGTGATACAGGTTGCACGTTTATTTTCCTTCTGCGATCCTTATCGATACCACCCTCTGCGCATCGAGACGACATATGCGACAGGGTGGGTCGGTAACTGTAGTATAGACACATGCTAGGTGATTCCCTCGTGCAAAAGTGACAAGGTATATGAATGATATCGATTAACGATCATGTTGATTAATAGTCGTAATTTTTATATAAAATCTGGGCACGCAGAGAGAAAATGGTGGCTTCAAAGTTGGGAATGAAATACTTGTTTGGTTATTGAATATTAAAGGCTAGTAAAGAAGGAGAAAATATTAAATATATACAGAATATGAAGATTATTATAAAATATTCAAATGTACGAACGTTATTCATAAGTAACTCCTATTTGCATGGTTAATTTACTTGATAACTTCTTATCTTCTATTTATCCATTGCCATTGCTCAAACGAGTGTTCAAAGAAACACATAACGATTACTTGTGTTACGTGTATTTTTATTGCAAATGGATCTACATAGAATAAAAGTGTATTAAAAAACACTTGGTAACGAAATGTTGATTGCTCTTCTCAAATTGAAATTAATATACAAGAGGAACGATTTATTAATTCTTGTTAATATTGTAGGGTAAATATATCTTAGAAATATCTTTAAAAGGGTTTATTAATACAACGTTTTGGTTCGCTTCATTAAAATTCAGAGTTATTTTCATTAAGTTCATTGAGTTCTCAAAATCCTTCAAGTTTCTTAGTGAAAAGCTGTCACCCATGTATGGCTGACGTGGCGTTCGACGCGATAAATCTAACTATGCTATTCAAACAGTAAAAGCGTTCTCATAATTTAAATTCACTCTGTTTTTGAATCTGCTCGAGCCCTAACTAGCTATCCTAATATCACGAGAGATTAACATATAATAAAACCCTGACCTTGTCGATAGGCATACATATGCCAGCATACACAAATTACTAAAGTAAATCTCGAATCGTTCCCACAAACTAAAGGAACAACGCAATCGTCCACCCCTAGCTCACCAAATTAGCCCAACGAGGAGAAAAACAAGCACGTACTTACGTTACGCTACTCACGAAATCCTCCTACAACGAAGCAAATCGTAAATCCAGCCAGCTCGACGACCGCGCAAGACACGTCTAAGAAAGCCAACGAAACGCTGAAAATTCAAGCAGCTCGAACAATTCTTACCGCGTATCAACGGAGGTGTCACGGTTCGCGATAACGAGCGAACGGCCGCGAAACGAACGAAGGACGCTCGGACAGCGGGCGAGCAAACATCGTGGCAAAACGGACACGTCCAACTTTTTACGCGACAGGGGACTACCGGAAGCGCTAATCAACGAGCGACCCACGTGTCCCTTAAGCTTCTGGGCCACGTAGAAAAGTCGGGCTCGTCGACAACGGTGTATCCGCAGGCTACAACTGGCATGGCGGAGCGATCCTTCGCCGGTGATATTAAATTTGTATTTTTACGCTGATTCCACGGGCCATTCCCGTACGTGAGGCGAAAGGGAATCGCCTGGGCGATTAACGATCCGAGCTCCCCAGGGAACTGGCGGGTTCCAGAGGTAGCCCAACGCCACCCGATAGCGACTCTGACCCGCCGTGTGCGATTCCGAAGCCGAACCCTCCCGGACTCCTCGAAGTCCCTCGCTAATATTTTATTTAACGCCTATCAAAATTTATGGATTTCTCGCGGTCGAAGGAGCCACGATCGCCGGTCCAGTACGGAATTTAATGTTCGCTGGATCGCGTTCAAGTGGGAACAATGCAACCGACTTTCGAGCAGGGATTAAATATGTAGAGGAGATGTCGTTGGTGACTATACGAATGGGAATTACCCGATGGTATCGCTCGTTCCGTTTGTTTCTAATGGTGGAAATGTTGCGAAGCGGTACACTGGTCAGGGAATCAACTTCGCGGGTAACGCGAGTGGGTAGTTACAATTTGTCGAAGTTACTCAAGGATTGAATTATTTTGTTTTTGGTGTAATTTTATGTCCTGGTTCACGAGTGAAATATCGCGTTTGTCTAATTTATCTAGTCAAAACCGACCGCATTTCGCCTTTTTTTAACCGACTTCGAAAAGGAGGAGGTTACTCGATACGACATGTATATATTTTTTTTATTTTTTTTTTTTTTTTTCTAGAGAAACAAACAGCAGAGAATTGTCAGTCGCGGTCGACCTGTTACCGTTCCATATCTCGAGAGCCACCCCCGGCTGGTTTTATCGGTCCAATCGGAATTCCTCCTTCCATTATCCGTTCGTCTTTTTCCTAACCCGAATGAAAATAAGGAGAGAGACAGCAAAAGAGGAAAGGGAAAGGTCGTAATGTCGAGCAGTTCGTCGAAGCGGCGAGAAGAGTTTCCTCGCTCGCTGCCGGTTAAAGGGTCGTATCGGAAAGAGGAGAAAGAAAGATGTATAATGCCGAGTGCATGAAATTATCCCTCTGGGTGTCGTAGATCGACGGAACCGAGAGGCACCGCGGATTTGTTCCGTCTTGACGGGACTTTGAATACGTTAAAGCGGAGTCGCGAGTCGCGGAAGGACTCGCGAGGTAAAAGGCTGCCGGGAGCAGAGAAAGGAGAGGTTGGGTGTCGCTCCCGGGCGCCGTTCTTACCTTTTGTTAGGGTAAAAATATCGTGTCGCGAGCCATACGTCTTCCCGACAGGCGAAATAAGCGCGGGTACAATTGGAAGTTGCTACGACGACGTTTTTCTTCTCGCTCGCGCACGAACGGCTCCTGCGTCGCCTCCTTTCGCGTAGCGTTGCAATCATCCGCTCGTTACACGCCAACTTGATCTCCCTCGACTACAGAATTAATCCTTCGACCGTGTGAGAGAATTTTTCCGAGCCGACTGACGCTACTCGACATCGCGGTGTATGCTCTATGACGGTGGCGCGCCTCGCGGGTTCCATTTAAATTTTTATTCTTGAAGACAATTTTATTAAGGACTCTTGTCCTTAATAAGAATACGAGGGTGTATTGGGTTGTCCAGAAAGTTCGT
>NC_071977.1:3546253-3557144 GCF_026283585.1 Hylaeus volcanicus | reverse complement strand
CAAAAGTGTAAACTGAGATTAGATTTAGATTAGCAATCAATCCCACAGAGCCATTCTCCGCGATTCTCCAAACACGACTATTTTGCATTCGCGCGAAACGACCGTTTTCAGAGTTCCATTCGGTTCATTCAATGACACATTGTAAGGGTTGCGGAGACGAGCGAGACCAGTAATCGTGGAAAATGGTTCGACGGTAAACATTTTTCACTGTCGCATGAAAAGCGTCGAAAGTGATTCCGCCAAGGTGGAGGGAATATGTCGTAACGTTTTATCCCGCGAACATCTGGACCTCTTTGGCGGGGAGCACAAACGCGTAAACAGTTAACGCGTAAACACGGTTACGGCGTCAATGGCGAAATAGACTGTTTTCGCTGCTCTGTGTTTGACTTTCGATACTTTTCCTGTGCACGTTTCGAGTAACTCTTTCTTCGATGTTGGTCGTCGTCGAAACTCAAGTTTACCTTTGTAAGTGTGTTGGGTATAGAAAACAAACCTAAAAGCTTAACATCGAAACTATCGAGCTGCTCAATTTGACCCATGTACTTCGATCAATTTTTTCTTAAAATCAATGGTCAATGGTTTTACAGTAATTTTGTATCGAATTAATTTTACGAATAAACTAGCTTACTCTTCCTCTCTCTAATTATAAAGATGTGGGAGATTTATCTGTCTTCGACGATCGAATTTAGTTAGGAAATTTGTTAGTCAAAAACATTGGGTACATTTTTATAATATTATAGAATAAAAATAGTATTCCACGCGGATGAAACCGAGGGGGAAACTATTCCTTGATACCTAGTCACCTATAAATGAGACAAATCTTCAACCACTTCTCTACATAAAATATATTCTAATAACTAATAATTTGGCGATATAAATTTCTTTTCGTGGAAACGGTCATCCAAAACAGAAACAGATCCAAAACCTGTTGAAAGGTACAAGTTCTGAAAGAATCAAAGAAAGGATTACTTTCACTTCGTTATTCCTGTCAAACTGCCGGATCGATCGGCCAATGGATCGATTCTGTTATGGCAGAGTGTGCCTACGCGTACGCCGTCCTATTATAAGCGACGATTAGCTGCGTTGGAAGGACTAAAGAGAATTCGGAGGCGGGCAAGGGTCGCTAAATGCGCGCTGGCGAAGCGTTTTGCATCCTGATCCACGTCTCCGCGCGGATAATGGGTATCCTCGACTCCACAGTCGGTCCTTTCCATCCCTTTCGTGCTTTGATCGCGCCTTTTCTCCTTTATTTCGCTGCCATAATACCTATTACTCCGTCTACGGAACGTTCACTCTCGATCGTGGCTCTTCCGTCCGAGATTGCTTCGGACCTTCTTCGCGCGCGAAAACCATTTGGTTGTTAGATGTGCCGTAGGAACGATGTTTCTACGTTTATGCGCCCGATTGCTGGGAATATTTTGTCGGATAGGACGAACGAGAACAAATAATATTAAATTACTGACAACTGGGCTGCGAATTTCTTTATACAAATTCGTATCTTTTACTGCATAGACGGAGAACAGAAACTTAAAGTAACTTTCGCCTTCTACATTTTGTAACTCGTGTTTCGTTTTTTATATTTTCTATTGTTATCTATCTGTTCAAGTACCACGTTTAAATAAATTGTACATGTATTTTAGAATTAATTCAAAATTAAGGAATACTCGTCGGTGTAAAATTCAAGGAAAAATTATTCCTTGTATTTCATACATCAAGTAAATTGCCGTATATTTACTTTACGTGTATTTTATTTAAAATATACTAATTAAACATATTCAATGTATATACATATATACATAATGTACATAATACATCATAGGATGTATCGAATGTATTCAAAAACAACATTCTAAAGCGTCTTTTGAAGTGGTCGTCCTATCCTTTATGTTTGAAGCGGTGTCAATGTTTCACGAAAATCTAACTATACCAAAAACAACACGTCTCCAAGGTTCCTGTTCGCACATTTTACGAGATGGCGCAGAGCGCAAAGGGTTAGTTTTTCGTGCAGAATCTCGTTCGTTCGAAACGACGAAAATCCTCGCTAAATCGTTTAGCCGACGTTCCCACGGCATCCTTGATTTTCAATCGGTTAGATAGCTAGTAGCAATTATTCAACGTCCTTGGATGGGATAACGGTTCCCGGGGGTATCGCTCGTGTGCATGAAACCATTTCCCCGCTTAGATTGGGTGAGTGGAAGGACTCCGGGGATATAGCTGTTCTAAGGAAGGCGAGATTATAAGGCGAATCATGTTTATTGGTTCGTCTTCCGCTCGGCGCGAGAAACTTTTTCTCTCAACCCTGTTTTTGTGTCGCGGAAACATCTGACGGCGAGGGATTCCTCCCAGGGGGATAAGAGTATGCTTTGTGACTGGCATAACTGATTCAAATTTTCGAAAATATGCGACACCTCGAACAAACGTTTCGCCTTGTATCGGGATCGATGGGGCTTGTCATTTACCATTTGGTAATCGAATGTAATTTTGTTCCAAAATTTGCATTCCAAACACGACTTGAACTGTAGGAATGATAACAACAGTAACGATAACAGAAATTTCTTTTTAAATATAAACTTTCATTTAGGTTTAGTTGCCTCAATTATTGGCCCTTTTCTTGGATACAGTCGTGTAAATAACATCGAGTATCGGGTCAGTGTGTAAATAAATATGTATAACATTTCAGCGTGTACCACGTACTATTTCATAATCTCTTTAATATCTTCGAAATTAATACGATAATTATTTGCCCATTGCGTGCTTAAAATTTCTTCAAACGTTTATAAACTTGGAATTAATTTTCTACCTTAAATGTATAATTTAAAAAACCAATTGTCTACGTTTCCTTCAAACATATAGTGTATCTGTTAAAATGAGTTTATCTTGAATTTACAAATTTTGTGTTCAGATTAAGTTGCACGTGCGCCAGTTCCTTTACAAAGGAGAATCGTTTATTTTAAATCGTTCACTTTACACACTTGGGTTGTTTAACACCCACTAGCGTTGTTATTCGCGTGCAGTACACGATAAAAAGTAGAAAATATTAGCATAATCGTCCACGAGTAAACGAGACTATCTGACTACGCCAAGTTTGATTCATATTTATAAAGTCGTACTGGTAATGCCACCAGCCGAGGAACCCGGAAGGAGCTGCCAGAAGGGGAAAGAAGGGGTCAGATTAGAGGGTACGTTTGACAGATGACACTTGTCGATATCGTGTTTCGGTTAAACGCCATCGCATCCCCCTATTTCCCGGCATATCCGTCTTGCATTTGCATATAAAGTAAATCTCTCGGTAAGGTCGCTTTGCGTCGGCTCGCCGCTTTATGGACTTAAGGAGAAAAGTAGCTCGAGGTGAAGCAGGTGGCAGGTTTGTTATCGGGACTTCCGATTGGCCTGGCCCCTGTTACGCGTCCCGTAGAAACCTGTGTCGCCCCGCCGCGCGATATTTCCACGTCGACGTTGCTCGTTTTTCCTTGAAACGCGATTAGAATAACCGACACGATGATTACTCGCCACCGACGTCTCTATTCCCTCCCATGTTCGTTTCTTCAACAATTTTATACTTCGTTTTGTCGAATTTTTTCTCGACGCAAACTGGTATCGGTTGTGGAAATAGCAACGTCAGGTTTATTAAGAATAAAGTGTTTGAGGTATCGTTGAATTTGACTTGCGAAGCTTCCTTTGTGTGTTGTAATTGTATTTTTCAAGTTTATCAAAAATCCTGACAAATAACTCATCGAAAGAGTTATTAATTAAAAGTATCTCTTTCACTTTATATTCGATCATTTGTAACTGTTATTTAAGTAGAAATATTTAATCGTCGTTTTGTTGTTATACAGGGTGTTCTACGTGAAAAAAGTAAGTCGAAAATATAGAATAACAATTTTTCGTATAAGATTTTGTTTCCGTGAAAATCAACTTTGAATTTTCGTCGGGTTCGGGCGCACTCGATCGTGTCTTACCTGACAACTGATGTCCTGTTTTTCAGACAGTAGCCTGGCGACGTGACGAACCGACGAAGCCACTTCCGATGTTGCTCCCGCTTGGAGGGCCACGTCCAATACCGCAAGGGTGTCTTTGTCCCTTCGCAGTGCGCACTGTAACTCCGTCAAACGGATGCTGAACTGCTGGACGGCTTGCAGAGCGCACAATTGTTGACTGCCCCTGAAAAGTAAAGTATAAATCTTGTTAGAGACTTCAACTAAATTTAAGTTTAATTTATATACAAATTCTTTCGGTACTAAGTAATAGAATCGATTTTGTTGCGTTAAAACCATACCGCGACGAAAAGAAGACCGAGAGCGATACGTGATACTGCGACAAACGCATAATTGAGAAAAAAAATTAAGAAAGAAGCGCGTCAACTTCTTTAACTTTCAAATAGACTTTCGCTTCGCGATAGAAATCGATTCACGAGGCTCGGCAAACATCGATTCTTCCCGGGTCTCGGGAATCGGTGGATGAAATTGAATGGAAAAATCGCGGAGCAGGGTCAACACAATAAAAAGTGGAAACGAAGGCAAAAGCCTCTTGGCAAACAGTCAGGCGTCGAATTATTAGTGGATCTCCCCAATGGCACTATCGGCAAATAAAAACACTTTATTCGAACTCAATCTGAACGTCCCCAAGGCTCGTTGACAGACAGATCGACGAAGACTCGCTTCGAGTTCGTTCTACATTGGCGTGCGAATACAGAAATCACTTTCATTCGAGAAAAAAAGTTCAACTAAATCGCAATCGAGCCGCAGAATTTTAAATACGAATCTTTTTCAATTTGGATTCGTAGGAAATTAATGAAGATAATCGCTCGAGCTAACGCTCGACTTTCTATAGGATTTATATGAAGATAATATAGCTTTTAAACGCAGGAAACCTATTAAAGTTCAATCGACAATAATACAAGACGTTTCTGCAAGAAACGAAGTGTCATCGGGCGATTTGTGCGTTATACGGAACAGTCGCGTGCGCTCGTGCAAAGAATAGAAATTTCAGGCTATCTCTGGCTAACAAGTTGGCTCGACCTTTGTAAAAGCCCAGTGGGTCAGTAGCAAACCCCTTCGCGTGGGTCAAATCCCTATCAGACAGGGGAATCAAGTGCTCATACGGCAATTAAAACGCGACCGTTCCGCATGCGATGTGCTTCTTCCTGCAACCACGTATCAATTTTAGGCGCCGCGATATGCCTCATCCTTTTCCTGTCTTTTCTCACTGTTAGATGGTGTTTATCTTAGGGTGTTCGCTTTTCATTTTATCAACTTACATTTGCTGAAATAAAATTCTAACTTTCAAAATATCAATTTTTTCCCATTTTCTCAAAGTGTAGATGTTTAAAAATAACTCCCAAAGGATTTGAATTCAGTAAATTAACGAAATAACGAACGTCTACAGAGAATTTGATGATAAAAATTTCGAGCATTTATAATGATATCCTTAAACGAAATTAAAAACCTTTCAGAAGAGACATTGTCATTCTAATAAAAAAAGAAAAATTATTCACGACATAAACGTGAAAAATCAGCTAAATATTTTAAGAAGTATCGAACATTGTACACCTTTCCATAAGATAAAGAAATAAATTTCCAGCGTGTGACCTACGATAAAATTAGTCGATGCACCCTCGTAGAAAATCGTCCAAATAGTCGTTTCTTCGGGGGTGGTGAACACTTTGGAAATATCCGAGATTAAACTTGCGATCCCAAGCTAAAACTAGTAATCCCGTGACACGGGTCAAAATCCCAACGATCCGAGCCCTCGCTGCCGGTACCTATGGTGTCCATGGGTTCCCGATGTTTGCTTTGGAGGCTTCATTGCCTCTCATAATATTTGCTGAACGTCACACGCCAGCCAGCGAACGGTCAGTCAATGATCCTAAACCATCTATTCCGCGTGGCCCCAAAACTCGATAACCGCGTCCCTCGACCAGAAAAGGAAACTTTCGACGCGGAAGACGTTCAGAAATCGCGAATTCCGTTAATCTCTAACCGCGTGCCCTTCTCTCTGACCGTTCCAAAACGTTTAGGTACCTATCACAAGAGTAGTAACTCTAATTTTCCTTGCAGAGTGGGAGCGTTGATGCTTTGTTGAATATTAAATTTTGATATGGGAATTTTTTCTAAGGACACATTAATTAAAATAAAAAATAAAAAATAATTAAAGTAAATGAATAGGAAAGACATAATACTTCCAAGGAGTGTAGTTAATGAAAAAAAAAATATTTATAAAGATCGTAGCGCAAATAAATGGAGGTATACAAAAACTTGCCGGAACTTGCCAGTACTTACTTTTGGAAAGTCTCGTCCCAGACGCGATACAAGTCTGCGACGCCATCTTTGAGGTCGGTGAAGTTCAACGTCGCGGAGTTACCGAGATCGGTGATCAGTCTGTGCGTCGAGACGTTCAGTGCCAGCATGGCAGCCTTGCGATCCCTCAACGCAGCCAGTTCGGCCTAGAACATTAAATATACATTTTTAGTGGTTGCCGTCTTCGGCTAACTCGAACGAATTGCCCCGTTCTTGGAGGGCCCGGTTTGGGGTTGCGAGTGATGTATAAACTGGTCACAGTGATAGACCAAAGAAAACGAACTGTACGTCTTGCAACGGGAACGAAGAAATTTCATCTCACGAGCGAACGTAAGCGAGTAGAAGCATTATTGTATGAATCATTCGAGCAAGGAAAGGAAATATCGAGGGACATCTAAATTCAAACATAGTGCATTGGTCTAACAAATTTTTAATATTAAAATCAGCAAACAATGAAGATTAACATGCTACGAGTTACAGAGGATCAAATAAAAATAGACTCGTGCACGTTTGAAAGAAAAGAGAACGTTTCCATTTTTTCCAAGGGTTGTTACCGTAACTCGTTTCGTAACAATATTAAACAACGCTGAAAGACACATGTAGAAATGAAGAAAACTATTGCATAGTTTCATTTTGTTACAAGAACATTATCAGTCCAGCCTGTGATAGTATCGGAAAAGAGTAAACACTTCGTATGACATCAAAAATTGCCAAAGGTAAATAAGTACAAATAAAATGCATAGATAGAAAGAAAGAAACCCTGACGAAACTTTTATTTTTCCAAGGACCATTATCAGACTCTGCCTCTGACTCCGAGACTCTTACTCAGACCCCAAGTCTCCGACACCGAGACTTAGCCTGGGACATTCGTTTGAGTCGATTCTACAACGATATGAATAACAACCAAACCCTCCAGCCTCCACCTCGGAGCAGCAACCTGGGTCTCGCGACTTCTGCGTGTGACCTACCGCGACGTCCAATCCGGAAGCCGGGCCAGTGGCATCAGGATCGAAACAAGTATACGTTTATCAAGAAAAACATAACCGAACTATAAGGGTTGTAAGAGCGCAAGGTAGACGATGGAGTAACCACGTCACGTTGTCACATCCCCGTCGTTCTACTACAGGAGCCGGCCGACGAGGGCCGCATAAATAAACCCAGGTTTACGACGACGACGCAGGGCGTAAGAGAACGAAAACGAGAGCCACCCCCGAGTCTCCGTTCCTCTCTTTCGCTTCCAGCCACCGTACCCCCTCTGCATCATTTCTCTCGCTCATCGCGTGACGAGGAGGAGAGTTCGAGCGGAGCTCGTAAAGCTCGTCCTTGCGGTCATCGCAAAAGCGTCTACCGACGTCTCGCGTTCTCCTCCGGCTCGTCCTCTTGCTTCCAGAGTAATTCCTCCCAGCGAAACGACGGACTTTACTACTGTTTCCTTCTTGCTTTTATATCGTGCACCGATCTTCCCTTCGAGTACTCGGGCGTCGATCCTCGAGTTCCACGCCTCGAGGGGTGGTTCCCTCGGTTTCGCGCGAATTGAAAGTTCGAATAGGAAAAGAAAAATTGGCGAAGTCTGGAGAAGATTTCGAGAAGTATCGGGTTCGTTGCTAGAGAATGTATTATATGGATTTTGTGTGGGTATTATGTAATGATGTAGCGAAGGAGGGGAAATGTTTGAGGGTATGTGCCATTCAACGTAAATTCAATGGTTGCTTTACGTTGAATAATTAGTATGGTATCTACGATGATGTCTTTCTAAGGGTTTTATTAAAGGGACGTTCCTGACCTTAGAATTTATATAGGATTAAGTATGGGGTTGTACAAGTGAAAACAAGCTCTTTATCATAACGAAGTTTATTTATTTTAAACATACAAGCTTGTTTTCAAAAAATGTTTCCTGGTACAACACTCGACCCTAGTATATAAAATAGAAAGATTTTTGAATGGAATTTGAAGTGACGTGAATTCGCGTTAGCGGTCGCGAATGTGTTAACAAATATCCTCGAAAATATAGCCGGTTAGCATATCAAACTAATTCCGCTTCTACTATGCCAAGACACCCACAACCCACTACGTAATGTCCCATCAGGCCAACCCTGATCCCGCGACACCACATCGTCGATCCAGGACACAGCCTCCGCTGTGCGCGGCGAATCCGAAGGCGGCCCCCGCGAATCGATATTCTTCATGTGGTAGCCAATAATTTATGCAAATCCGAGCACGAGTAAACGACGGATACAGGCGTGATTCCGGGCACGGTATCAAAGAGGTCAGACGCGCGAAAAGCCGCCGGCGACAACACACGATGGCCGATGATGTGTGCGTAGTGACCACGCGATGGAACAGGGACGAGCGGCGGTCCTCGACGGAGAGAAAGAACGACGGCAGTTTGCGCCGCTGTCCGACAGCGGTCGCAACGAAAAGTGGTTGGCATTGATATTCCAGGCACATTGCGAAGGCAGAAGCAGCCGTGCCCGTTCCCCTCTTCCCGTAACCACCCGCCACATCGCCAGCATCCTTTGGGACCCCCCAGTCCATGGCTCCGCGCACGACAGCAACCCTATCTCGCTCCGTGGCCTCTGCCTCGCCATCGGGCTGTCCCTCTTCGTGTTCCGCCCCTCGCCGCGACCACGCAGACACGCACATTCCGATCTAATTCAATTTCCAATCAACAGCCAATCAATTGATTCGAATTCGGTATACAGAGCGAGCGACCGCTCGGCGTTCGGCCGCTGCATGCCTACGAGGGTACCAGCATGGCAGACTCGCTACTGTAGCGATTGGTCCTCGAAACGGGGAGAGAGGAGCTTTTGAGCTTGTTGCGGGCCCTTTGGATATCGGTATAGTGGAATTGGAGAGGTAGAATTAGAAAAATAAAGGAGGTGTTCTAGTCCAGAACTTTCAATATATCAATTTTGTTTGTATTTTCTCAAGTAGGCGTTTCAAATATATCTGTCAAAGGATTTTATCGAATTCGGAAAATAAACGGAGTATATGGACGTTTAAAGAGCAGGATGTCTGCAGAGAATGGGCACATCGCTATTTCGATACCACGATGCTAGATATATTTTTGTAAGAATGACGGTTTTATGGTTTTACGTAAAAACAGAGGACCTTTCAATCACTTTAGGTTGCTCTAGGAATATTTTCAAGCATTCAGTGCGTTCAGTTTAACTACAATCGCCAAGCAAATTACACACGAGTTTGGTACGTATCAAATTCTGACCGGATTTATACTCCTGGTATCAGGAGAACGTGATATGCGAAGAGGTGGCACTTCTGCGCCTACGAGCCGGCAACCGGCCCGACACAACTGTAAGTGTAGGTTGCCGCATAACAGGGGCAATCCTGCGCCTACGAGACGGCAACCGGCCCGACACAACTGTAAGTGTAGGTTGCCGCATAACAGGGGCAATCCTGCGCCTACGAGACGGCAACCGGCCTGACATAACTGCAAGTATAGGTTGCTTTACTTCCCTTTAATTTCCCTCTATTTCCCTTTCAATTCCCTTCATTTGCTTACACATTTTCCTTTAATTTCCTTCCATTTCCTGGTATATTTCCCATTAATTTCCTTACACATTTCCATTTAACTCCCCCCATTTCCTGGTATATTTCCCTTTAATTTCCCTCCATTACCTTACACATTTTCCTTTAATATTCCTCCATTTTCTGGTATATTTCCCTTTACTTCCTGGTATACTTCCCTATAATTTTCCCTCATTACTGTGATATTCCTCTATAATTTCGCCTCACATCTGTGATATTTCATGGTTTAACAATGTCGCGTCGATTTTTCGGATATTGTCACATTTTACCCGAACTTCTGAGTTGTGATTTTTAGCTCTGCAACTTTGATGCAATCTTGAGAGGTGGAATTTCCAAAATTTGCAACCATGTTCAACAAAGTTGCGAGTTCAACAATGTTGCAAATCGTTCCCCGCGGAATACAACAAAGTTGCGAGTTCAACAATGTTGCAAATCGGTCCCCGCGGAATACAACAAAGTTGCGAGTTCAAGAATGTTGCAAATCGCTCGGCTCGAAATTGTGATGGGAAATGTTGGATTTTTACTCCTGGTAACAGAAGAACATGATATGCGAAGAGGTGGCACGAGGAATTCATGGTACGTATGAAATTCTGGCTTGATCTTACTCCTGGTATCAGGAGAACATGATATGCGAAGAGGTGGCACGAGGAATTTTTGGTACGTATGAAATTCTGGCTTGATCTTACTCCTGGTATCAGGAGAACATGATATATGAAGAGGTGGCACGAGGAATCTTTGGTACGTATCAAATTCTGATCGGACTCTAACCCCTGGTATCAGGAGAACATGATATATGAAGAGGTGGCACGAGGAATTTTTGGTATGTATCAAATTCTGATCGGACTCTAACCCCTGGTATCAGGAGAACATGATATATGAAGAGGTGGCACAAGGAATCTTTGGTACGTATCAAATTCTGGCCGGAATTTTACATTTTGGTATCAGGAGAACATGGTACTTGAGGAGGTGGCACAATTCTTTATTTTGTGTCGTAACTTACCTCTTTGTATCAGGATAACATGACACTCGAGGAGGTGGCACAATTCTTT
>NC_071977.1:3529696-3546243 GCF_026283585.1 Hylaeus volcanicus | reverse complement strand
TCAGGATAACATGACACTCGAGGAGGTGGCACAATTCTTTATTTTGTCTCGTAACTTACCTTTTTGTATCAGGAGAGCATGATATTTGTAGAGGTGGCAGAATTTTTCATTTTATCTCTAAGCTTACCTTTTCTTATAAGGAGAACATGGTACTCGAAGAGGTGTCACGAAGAACCTTGGTATGTATTAGAATTCCGGTCAGATGTTACATTTAGGTATCGGGAGATCATGATATGCTAAGAGGTTCATCGAGTCCGCCTCATAGAATGCGAAACTAAAGAAAAGATGAGTTACACTATTATCAATTGTAAACCCAACACTTCCTTCATATACTTCGATTTGTGGTTTCCTATAGAAACACTGAAAATGACGTTGCACTGTGACATACGTTTTCTCTCGTTATTGTTTCAGTATTGTGTTCAGAGTAAATTGTAAAGTTCTGCATTTTGACAAAAATAATTTCTTCGCGAAATATTTACTCGTTGGAAAACAGTTCTCTCCGAAGTACATGAATCCCCGAGGTCAAAGCGATATTTCGCATTGGTTTCTCGAGGAATTCCATAATTACACATTTTGGCCATGTTTGGGGGATGGTGCGCATCCGCGCCACGTGTAACCGGAGAATTAACTTTTTGCGTGTGGCAATTCTTATTGCGTACTGGCCGCTAGTATTTTAATTGCTCGGCCGTATCGCGAGCGCGGGCTTTTTAAAGGCCGCCGCGGGAGGCAAGAAAAACAGCGCAATGCCCGAACGAACGCACCGAATAAAGGCACGCGCTGCCACTCCGAACAGCTGCCAGACTGTACGTATATCAGCTAACAAGCTTTCCAAGTCCAAAAGCCTTCCAGGTCTTTCGCGATTTACCGTGTATCATTTTCATGGTTGGTGCAGGAAAAGAAGTTACATAGAGTGTGCAATGTGGAAAGGAGAAAGTATGTATCGTTTGATGAACGATTGTAAGGAATCGCTACGAACGGATATGAGCTTGGAAATGGTTCTTTGAGATAAAGGTGAAGGGCTGGAATGGACGAGGAATGTGTTGAAAGATAGAGCGAGGAAAGGGAAGGAAGATGCGATTTGTAAATGGTGTGATGCAAGCAAAAGTTCTTCTTTATGTAACAAATTACAAGGAATAAATTATCTATCTATATACCTATCTATCTGTATATTAATCTCTTCTTGCTCTAAGAAGCAGCTAGCCCTAATATATTCCCTAAGAATACGAATAGTGCTACAGTTATGCTCCGCGCTGTACCTGTCTCTACGGACAGCATCAAGGGTTGTTCTGGTTCCCTCGACTTTACGTGAATCGAAAGACTTTACCGTGTGATTTTTATTAAACAGAACGATCATATTTCCCACGCGTCGCCCTTTAGCAAACGAAATCCTACAGCAGGATCGTTCGCGTTATGGGTATGTGACGAGTACAGAGTGGGTGGATGCAAATCTCTCGCAATCTCCTAGACGAAAATAGTTTTCTCACGGGTCTGGTGTCTCCTCGAGCCCGCTCTCACAGGCTGATCACGCAGCGCTTAAGCGCGAACGATCGCTAATGAGCGGAATATCAAAACGCAAGGCACCGACGACGCGTTTCGTCTGGAATTACGCAATAACGTAATCGACGGCGGACGACGACGCCGCCGCCTCGTCGAGTCGCGACATGCGCCAGCCGTCGCACGCTCGTATAGCAACCGTGTGTATTGGCTCGATCGAGGACTGTTTACGAATGCATAATACACGAGGAGCATTCCATTCTGATTCGTGCGCCACGCTCCGCGCACGCTCATTCCGTCGTGCTTTTCGTTGTCCGTCGTGCATCCCAAATACTCGGGACGCTGCAGCCTGTAGGCGATTCTGCGACCGAATACGTCTGATCGATTCGAGGTTGAAACTGTTACATTTAAATTTGACAGCAAAACGCGCCGATTAGCGGAGAGAACCGATCGGGAAGACGTCGCGACGCACCCATCGGCACGATTAGACGTTACACGGAATAGATTTACTGGTGGTCATCAAGATCTCACTGATGGATATCAAGATTTAGCGGATGCTTGGTTTTAGCGAATGATTGACACAGATTAATTCATTGCACGTTGGTTACGTGGGAGTTTCTACGAAAAATAAGTCGACTACTTTCCTTACTCGACTAATCCTGCGCCCTACGATTAATGTTCTTTGACTCCTTAATCTTGAGTATCGGGCGGAGGGATACTACAACAGTTAGTTTAATATGCCAACTATGATACCGTGTTGATCAATTTCACCACAAGCATGTATTTCGATTCTCTTTTGGGAATAATTTGGCGAACAAATTTTTGCTCGATTCTTTCTCCGATTACCATTTTAGAAGATCATTCTGGAATATCGTATTTGTGACCGACGAGCAAAATTTAATATTCAGTAATCGAATCCCTGCGTACCAACGAAATGGTAAAAGAACAGATTTTAATTCCCTGAATTACCATTTTAATCCCGCACGAGACACCTGCAATCCACCGAAAAAATACTCTAAATCCTCTCGGTCGTGTCCTCGATTCACAAAATTCGTCCGCAACATCCTCCCTCTCCGCAACGGAAACCTAATCCCTGACACGCACGTTATCTGGACCCTCTGCGAGGCTTTCCTCGAGGAAACATCAACCCTTCCCCTAAATTTTCCAGCGATACCTTTCTAATATTTGCCGGATGCTCTCACGATTCAGTTCTCGATTTAATAACCTCGACTTGACACCGATTCGACTTTTAATCCTAACAAGACTTGTTCTCCAAATTCTCCCCACTCTATACTTCTTCAACCCTTCGACGAGTAAGCATTTTTGAGGAATACACGCACCGTTTATGAGAAACCTTCGATCCATAATATAAACAATATTTTATTTCTTATACAGCGTGATGCAAATTTTTTTGTTTAGTATTAATTTTATAAATACTATCTCAACCTCCTTAACCCTTCCGCCAATACTTCTCCATCCTAATTTCTCTTTCATCTCAACTAAACCCCGCATAGTACCTCTGCTATCGATACACATCTCCACGGAGTTCCCACCTATACCTATAAATACTATCCGAACCTACTATCCAACCTTAACCCTTCTACCAATACTCTTTCGACACTTTTACACCCTCTCGACCAACTCTCCATCGCCGTCCCAAAATTCTGTTGCATAAAATAGCCAGAAAAATCCCCAAAAATTCCACAGTCCTTGCTTCCCAGCGTTCTCCTTCGTTCCGTCCGATCCGCGAGGGCAGGACCAGGCTGGCACGCAAAAACGTGTAAAAACAAGAATACGACGCTCCTCCTTCGCGGATCTGGATGGGTTTCGGTGGCTAGACGGCCTCGCGCGCCGCGCCTCCTGCATAATGCAGCACAGCGACGAGTTCACCCGGCAAATGTTGGACGCTAATACATCTTGATGATAGATAGGGAGCATGTGTTTGGTCTTCGCAATGAGACCGGGAGGGATGTTGCGAGGGCGAGGCAGCGCAGACGAGAGGAAAACAGGAGATAACGTCTACGAAAAGGAAAAGAGAACCGTGTCGGAAAAAAAAAGAGAACGAAACGCGCTGAAGACAGAGGGAGAAGGGTGCGCGGGGGTGGAGGTGCGCAGAGAGGTAAGAAGACAGTTCGAAGGCGAAAATGAGGACTGCTCGCGAACGAGGAGAATCGAAGAAAATGACTGATAGACGAAGAGGAAAAGAGGAACTGGTTGGAAAGGAGAGAGAAAGCTGAGGAAGAGAAACAGGAAGGAGACCGAGGGTGTTCCAGAGGTTTCCAGGGAGAGGGTTGAGAGAGGGTAGGCAGGCTGGGGATGACTCTCGGGGGGTGGAACTCGGAGGGGTTGGGTAGGTTCGCTGGTGTTCGGTCGCGAGTTGCGATGCTGGGCACGTCGCCGTCAGACGAGCGTACGTGCGACACGACTACGCTTTTACGCCACTCTCTGCCTCTATCCTTGCCTCTCCCACCCCTTCGTCCACCTCTTTCTCTACGTCTTTCGCCGCCTCCTTTTCCTCCCTGCTTCGTCTTTCCACCCCCAGGGGCTCCAGCTCCTTGCTTCTATTTCGCCTACTTTCATCTTCGCCCATCCCCGGCTCGAATTTTTCAGAGGGTCCCGCGACTTTCCAACTCTTACTCGGTTTCGCGAAAAGTCGCGGACTCGAGGTGTTCTTCAACCCTCTCTATACTCTACTCTACTCTCTATAGTTGTGCGTTGATACAGCACAGCCTCACTAACGATGATGAACAGGTCGAGACAGTCTCGATAACCGAGTAGTTCGGACAATAGTGCTCCGCTAGATATTTTTTCCATAATATCTACCATAATAATGATAATGTAATGTTTACATTACCATAATACAATTACTCTTGCATTATGTTTACATTACAAAATTGTGTACAATTCATTTCGCTCCATTACTGTTACAGCATCAATGTCTAAGAAATTAGATTGTCTGTTTATATAAACACTGCCACAGAAGTAATTTACATTAAAAAAGAAACGTTTCAACCGAAAATTTCACATTTTGAATCGTTAATTTTCTATTGCGGGAAATGGAGTAGCTCATCGCCATCTATGGTGAACAGAATCAGTAAACAAGATCGTACTTCTGTCGGTACAGAGTTATCCTAAGCAGAGAATTTACCTGGAATATTTTACCGACCGTAGGTGCGTTACCGACAGCACAAGACGCACCGACAGAAGTTATACACACGAACAAGTGAAATAAATATTTAAAAAGCCACGAGGAGGAATAGAATTACATCAAATTGCATTTCTGTTTCAAATTTCGAAGGTTTTAGCACTCTTAAGCGCTTACCACTTTAGAGTCGCAAGCAACGTGACCGACAGAACGTAGAAACAGATGACAACGCTACACGCGGGAAGGATGGAATTCAACACGCGGATTGGAATTCAAAACGCGTAATTCCAACCCGCAATTTATAAATCATCATGGTAGAGCGATTATATGAAGACGTTTTATGATCGTATTATGATCGATTAAACAGGAAGATGGATTGCGATAAACAAGAACGTATTTGCCGTTGATCTTCGACCTTGCTGTTCAGTTCGAGTCTATTTAATGCGAAAGAAACTTCAATCGATCGCAGATATGTAATTTATGTACGGAATGTTTTTCTTTTTTTTTTTTTAAAGCAGCTGTTGCTCAATATCGCCCATTCGTCATGTATATAAACACCTACACAGTAAACATCTTGTATGAACCGAATGAAATATTAATTCAGTTTGCATGAAAAATACGTATTATTTCTATGTCTCATTTCTACTCTGACCATGTTCTCATCAAAAGTTATCAGTGAGAGTAACTCACTGTACGATAAACTTTGAATATTAGATAGTAAGTGAAAAGTCGTAGCAACTCGTGCACTCGATAAGCACCCTGTGTACTCTATAACGCAGCCATAGAAATATGAAATTCTTACCGTAATTCGGTTAATCCGCTCGTCCAACACGTGGGGCTGCTCCAGAACGATCTCGTGCGAGGAGAGCCTGTCGCGTGACGCTTTGAATTCCGTGCGAAGAGCAGTCAATTCGCGATGAAGCGCATTGGCCATTTGAGTTTCCTCCACTCTGGCGGCTAAGGACTCCCATTTCTCCATTGTACCTGAAACACAGAAATATGTTCAACGTAATCGTCAATCAAACTCACCACGCGTCGACGGCTTTCAAATAGAAATTTAGAAACTACGGACTAGTTTTCTCCGTTAATTAATAGTCTGGTCACTTTCTTATGTTCACGCTGCTGGGCGGACTTTGAGTATAAAAAATAAACAGATCAAAAGGAAGTGATGGTTATTTAAATTTCAGGCAGAAGAATGCACGTAATAAGAGATCTTACTTAAGTACGTGCGCTAAGATGGATCTTATAAAGCGACCATTGATTTTTTTAATCGTCAGATATTTTTCTATATTTTAGTATCTGTTGTAAAGTGTAAAGTATAAATTGAAATTAGATTTAGATTAGTCGAGTGAACGATACGAGTCCATAGAATGAAACACTATATGCTCGAAGTTCAGACCTCCTTCGAGGTGCATTTATCGTATAGAAATTTGTACATTTAAGGAAATTTTACTGTAGCAATTTTAAATTACAAGAGGAATAAAACGAGGTTTTCTATAATACTCCGACAATGTCTCTTCGTTCGATAGAACAACGTAGTTGAAAGCGTTCCGTGCAATTACACGCGTGCTTGCTTTTGCTCTCGCATTCTGATATCACTATTATTGCACGTCATTTAACACGCAGAGTTTCCAAACGACTTACACGACCATCATTGTGTCAGCAGGAATAAGTGGTCAGACATTTAAGGTCAAGCAGCTTATATCTGGACACGCATATACGCGCTTCCCATGGCTTCGATGACCCGCTTCTTGTTTCATACTTTCCTTCGAAACTTTCTTCTGTGAAACTATGCTGCCCTTATGGAAAAAAAAGGAACAGGCTCGTATATTCTCATCTCAACAATCTGGCAAAGAAAAATTATGCCATTGCCGATCGCGAGCTTCCATTGAAAGGGATTCTCGTTGCGTGAAGGTAAATTTATCATCCTGATCTGAACTTTCACTCGACAGGAAGTTTGGATTCGAATCGAAACTTGCTACGTTTGGTTGGAATTGCGAAGGATAATTTATTATCGTGTAACATGTTAAATGTATTAAATATAAAATAAAATGAATATTTTGAATAATATATTAAATATACAATTCAAAAGTTAGAAAAATCTATCTCTACCCTACACCCAGTTAAATGCGTTCATCTGTCACGAAGCATCTGATTAGATACTTACATAAACACTAGAGTAATTATTGCACCCACGTGAATAAGAATAGGAATAGTATTCCACGCGAGTGAAATCCGTGGGTCGCTAGTTATTTATATAGATAAATTGACTCAGTTTTAGAATGTACGAATAAAAATTAATTTTGTTAACTAGAGATATAAAATAACGAAATCCTTTATATATATATATATATATATCTAAGATATTAAGAAAATAATATAGTGCAGATGTATAGTTTAAATATTCACAATCTCCAACTGAAAGCACTCCAGAGAACGAAACAAGGTCAAAAAATCAGTTAATGGATAATCGAGTTGGATAATAAACTGGATAATCGTTTGCGAAGCATTCAACGTGAATTTTCTCCAGCAAGAATTTCCCGAATCGGAGGTAAAAATGTTACGGTATTTATGCTTTCTCTAGGGTACCAGTTATTGGAATTTTTACTTTCTCGACGACATCCGGTATGTTTTGCTTGCAAGCAATGAGTTTATAGTAAACGGTAGTTAATATTAATATAATTGCACTGCTGATATATACTTTCTTCCTCTTGGTAATCGTTATGAGTTAATATCGCTTCGCAGGCTAATTTATACTGTTCGAAGAAACAGTATAAATCTCTGCAACGATAATTGAAGAATTTTTATTGCTTATTTTCCTAATATGTGTGCACTCGCGAGATACACTTCCGTACGTTTTTTATATTATTTGTGTTTATTAAAATATGAACGTCAGGATTAAAAAATTGATATGCTTCAATTATTTGTTCAGAATACTGAAAACAAACATTTAACAAAGAGAGTAAATACATATGCCCAATAGGAATTTGAAAATTGTATTCCAAATATTATTACGTGATATTAATAAATATTAATAGACGTAAACAGCTAAATCTGATACACTGTACCAGATTTGATATTGTCATTTATTATTATATTTTAGTTGCAAAACTGAATATTAATATTGTGTAACAATAACTGAAAATTAATTATTCCAGCACTCCACGGGGATACTACTCGAAAATTAATTTCTCGATGATCGATGAAGTTCATTACGACAAGAATTTAATAATAGTAAATAAAGGTGTAGTGTATATATAGAATGATCGATTCGAGATTCCCGTGGTGTCGAAACAGCGTCGATGCACCCGACAAATGATCTAAAAATCCTGTTTTCGTTCAATTAAAAGCAGGCACGCGCAGCTCGTAAGGCGTTTTCGCGCGAAGAATATAAATTATTCGGTGAAAGCCGATCGAATTCACGTTTCTGTACTACATGGTAGCCGTGACCAACGCATCCCAGCAATTACCGTCCCGTAAACAGAAACAAGAATTCAAAGAAAGTGAGTAGGCACAGGGAAAGGTGCCCTGCAATTGGAAACGTGATAAATTAACCATTCCGCGGATGCAATTAATAATGACTAATGCTTACCGAATTCGAGCGGATACTCGACAGGCAAACGAGAAATCAATGCTCGTATCTCGAGCAATATGAACTACTAATGAGTCGTGGAAATATACAGTGTGTGCATCGGACTGTAGATGAAGGATTAAGTGGTTTGGAAAAACTTGGAGGAACGAGCAAAAATTTCCAGGTGAGCATACGTAAGTGCACGAGGTAATCGTTTTCAACATAGAGGCGCTGTTTACTATTCTCTTAATTTATTCTGCTTTTGTTCTCGCAGTTTCATACATTGTTTTCATTATCTTTTATTTTCAATGTTTTTGTTTCGATGACTGATCGATTTATTATATCAGTATGATTTATGGTTATTTAAATTTAGTTGTATCATTTATTATCATATTTGAGTTTGCAAAATAAATTAATATCGATAAAGAAAACGTATTCATAGATATGAACAGTTAAGCTTCGTAGCGGTACCAGATTTAATTTTGTCATTTATTCTATCATACTTCAATCACGAAGCTAAATTATTTTTCGTAAAGATCATTCTTGAAGGAAACCAACAACTTTGTGTCACAACGTTGGAATAAAGAAATCATTATACAACAAATCCGTATTCAAACCTTAGAGTGCTGTCATTTGTTGAATTTACAATATTTCATAATTATTCTGTTTAACTATTCTGTTTAACTATTCTGCTAATATTAATGAAGATGTTTCTTGGCCAGAATCGTGCCAACCGCGAACATACTTTTTTCACTCGTACTACGCTTAATTACGATTATCTTTATTTGCGAAAAATCGTGTATGTTAATAAACATGCGTGCAAATGAAATAAAAATATTCTTATAGATTGAAAAAAAATCCCCAAATAGAAATAAAAATTGACATTCTAGACTGTGATACCTCTTTAATTAAAATCAAAGAAGATCTATCGTACCAGTCAAGAAACGATGACTCGGTCATTGTTGGACGAACGATTCAGTGAACGAAGTCATCCGCCAGTAAAGAAACCACGTTCATCGGCAAAGATCCAAGAGAGGGATCTAATCCATTCGTTAACATCCATGACGATCGCAACAAAAATAACTCGAAGGCCTCCTGCGCTTTTCAATTCACGTTCGACATTGAAGTTTCGTGCGAGTTCCCTTCTAGATCAAGTAAGTTTGTCACGGTATCGAGACGACGGTTCAGAGAAGAATTCCGTTGCACGCCGCTCTTTAACGGCCGCGAAATAAAAGCGTGGAAATCATTTCTACGCCGAAGAAAGAAACGGCGCGTCGACTTTTTTCACGGTTTTCTCGGAAAACTTTCACTCTGTCATGGGTGGTCTGTAAAAACTGCTCCGTGGCGAACGCTATAGTCAAGTGAAATCTTGGGTCCAGCAGGGGGGCGCAAAAATGGGTCGCGGATTGTTCGGCGGAAACAAAGAAATCCTTCGTTTCAGTCGTCGTGACTGAATGGCTTTTGGATTGGAAAGGGTGACACGTTTTGATAGCGATCTTTTGATTAACGGTATAAAGAGTTTTCCGGAAAAAAAACTGTAAGACCTTTGAGACTTGGTGGAATGCGAAACAAAAGAAAAGATTAGTTACGCTATTAGCAATCGTAGACCCAAGACTTCCTTCGTATACTTCGATTTGTGGTTTCCTATAGATGACACTGAAGTTAACGTTGCACCGAGATATCGGCATAAATTGCTCGAATAAACCAACGACTTGTCAATTGAGGAGTGTGCTGCAGTAAGTAGACAGCACGATTTTTTTATGATTTTGAGGTGAGAACATAATCACGGCTTTAAAAAGTTCCTTTTTTTCGCGGTGCAATAAGGAGACAGGTCCGGCCACCAGAAAAACTAAAGAATGAATTTTTCACTAATTTTACGATTTTTCGTATTCTGCATTTTTTTAATAATAAGGAGACAGCTCCGAACATTAATCCTTCCCCTGCCACTCTGAAAAGGAAGGATGGAATCCGGAACGATGGAATTTTATAATTAGGTACCTATACTATGAAAAAGAAAAAGAAAGAAAATTTCAAACGTCTGATTTTTAAAACGTTCTTCTTAATTTCTCAAAATTTGAACAAATGAAGCTGACTCCTTATCGACGCACACCCTCCCTAACAGATGAACTTGGAATTAGTATGTCTCGTTACGAACACGTATGTTCACAGAGATTCTTTCTGACAAACAAAATGAAATCCAAATCGACTCTTGAAATCAAATCCCCAACGAACAGCAATAAATTGCTCGAGTCTGCCAACGATACAATAATTCTAATTTCTATCAATTAATAATTGTCTCAGACTTCGAACATTCCCGACGTTTTATTTCCTCTTTTGTGTTACCCTCGTTATAGGAGTCGCTCGAAATCGTTGAAGAAGTCATGGATGCTTTACGTGAACCGTGATCGTCGGA
This sequence comes from Hylaeus volcanicus, assembly GCF_026283585.1. NCBI lineage: Eukaryota > Metazoa > Arthropoda > Insecta > Hymenoptera > Colletidae > Hylaeus > Hylaeus volcanicus. The sequence goes on along the minus strand of NC_071977.1, from coordinate 3,535,620 downwards.
ATCATGCGTCTGGCAAACGGCTTATTACTGCACGATAATTAACGGATGTTTCAAAGGACAGGAACAGGATTTACGTGAGCACAAAAGGAACGACACGCGTATGAAAACAGCATCGACGGAAAGCAATGAATTTCACACTGACCTACAGGAAACGATGGAGAATGCGAGGAATAATTGCGATCGCCATAGCAAGACGTATCGCGTATTACGTGTAATATACGTCCTGTGTGTTATCACGCTCCGACGATTGCGTTCAGTAGAGCAGAAATTGGTAGCTAGTTGCCGAGGCTCTTCCTGCGGTTATACTTTTTCCCGAGGATCGCAGGCAAACGTCCCGATGAAGGAGTACTCGGTATTTCAATGAATCATAAAATAAATAAAAGTATAAAATGCGGTAACATATATTCGTGAGAAAGTATTTATCGATATGTACCGGCAAGATTAATGCTCTACTCATTCTGCTCGAAATATTACTCAATAAGAACAAGATAGATTGGCCGATAAGGGAATATTAAATGGCTTCGTTCTCCCGATTTAACACCCGTGGATTTTTATTTACGTGGAAAGTTAAAACAACAAGTATACAGCGAAATGCCAACATATACATTCTTTTCTTGCTAAAAAAAAGTTCATGTAAATCACTAAAAAAAATATAATCCTAAACCTACTTCCACCCTTAAAACAACAGAGTCGCCCTTCGTATCTTCTCTACGCTTCCACCGATAAAAAAAAAGTTACGTGCACCGCGCTACGTGCTTCTCGGAGTCAAACAACCCCTGTTCGACACTTTGTTTTTCTATCTGAAAGCTAAAAGTAAGCGAATTATTCAGGTAGCCTGCTTCAAATGCCTCGCCCTGCGTGTCGAAATGCATCAAATGATAGTAACGCTAACGAAAATAAACGACCGAGTGAAATAAAATCAGCGCGCCTTGGTTACTTCTTCCTCGAAAAATTAACCGTGAAAAATGTGTTACAAATCGCGTCCAGTGGCGTGCACTCGTTTCGCGGTGATCCGTGTCACGATACCAGCCTCCCGTTAACAGAAACGGTAACTTAATTTATTGCCTCCTTCGTATCGACGGAATCACGATCGTTCGCACCGATATATTATTACTACTTTCTCCGAGGGATGTCTGGCATTTATCGCGTTAGAAAATAAGTAACGAGAAACGGAGGTATCGCGTTCGTTGCCGTAAACACGTACCGTCCCGATGATTAATTAACGCCCGGGGTGAAAGAATCGTGTCGAAATTCGTGTAGGATACGCGAGGCATGTCTCAATCCACGCATCGATACCGCGCGCCGTGGAAAATAATTTATTCGTTACCTTGTCCCTCGCCAACGTGTCGAATCTATCTTAGGCACACATGGAAAGTACGTGTTCAAGACGGATTACGCTTCGGGCCTCGTTTACATAATTCGCAGTCGTATATGCGTGTTAACGGCGGTTTTTTCATTTTCTTCTTCGAATCGAAAGAGCATATTTCAAGTGGCTAATTATTATTCGAATATTTGTGTGTGTGTGTGTGTAAAAAATTGTAATAATGCTTGGATGAATTCTAAGAATTATGATCGTGTTTATTGATAAGGGTAAAGTTATGTTTGTCTTTTCCAGTCTTTTTGAGATAGCTACATTCAAAAGTGTAAATGGAAACTTTCGTAAAAGTACAGGCTTACTGTTCTCACCTCACAGAGGTGAGAACAGTATCGTAAATCAATATGTATATCTACACATACATTTGTAATACTCGAGAAATGATTGTGGCAACAACGCTGGCTCTTGCCACGCAAATTCTCTGCGTTCTGTTTCATATTTCAATAAATTATATCCCACTAACGGCGCGGTCGATAATTGTTATCTTTTCTTTTTAATGGTTCGTAATATCTGTTTTTGTAACGTATCAAATTTTCAACGAGTTCCTAAATTGCATTTTCATTTAAATTAAAACAACACACGTGGAAATCTGTATATTTCGTACAGGTCTGTGATAAAATTACGAAATTTTGATATCATTTTTTTTTTTTTTTTCATCGAATCGGGATAGTCAATCTAAATCGAAATAGGCTCGTGTAATTTATATGCAGTTCAAGGTCGAAACTTTACGCAACGGAATTGGAATATACCAGATTGAAACGAGCGACAAAATTAACCGCGATTTTATGATCATCTGGCACTATACGCGAGCAACCACATTGCGAACGTAAGAAGTATAAAACGAAACGTTCTACGAATTAGCTGCATAAATTCTACGTTCACAATTTTTATCACTCTCCCGTTAATTCGCAATTGAAATGATAGAAAATTATAATCAGCGCGCTTTTGACTATCTTGGCGATAGGTCGAAGATGCCGTGTGTGTGTGTGTGTGTGTGTGTGTGTATATTATTGCTCGATACGGTTTCGTTTTTACATCGACACGGTTCAACATCACAGGAGTTGTCGCTGTTGACTTCTCTCGAGGTAGTTGGACCGGTGTCAGAAATCCTGAAATATATACATGCTTTTATACTAGTTCACGCAACAACCGAGAAAAGAATTGTTTCTGAGAAAAGAAAACATCAGTAAATACAAAAAAAACTATATGAATTATGATCGTAGGAACCAAAAATCACGTATTTTCTTCGAGACGATAATATTCCTCTTATCTGAATCTATAAATATTTATTATGTGTTCCATCCAGTTTTCTTTCAAACAAAACTAGAGCTATTTCGCAACTTTGCTAACAGGAAAGATACGATAAACGCGAGTTCACGTTGACATAACAAAATACACGATGGTGCTCTGTATAATTGATTGAGAATTGAAAGACTACTATTTAAATAATATTATTCCACGATATTAACGATAATATCCCTATTTCAACAATTATTTAATTCCACAGGAATAAATTCTGTTTTCTTCCAACAGGAATAATATTATTACACCTTTCGTTCGTTATTTCATATTTTTACGCGGCAGAGAATGTTGCTCCTATCCTGTAAACACTGGGCTTGTTATTCGACGTCAAGTACAAATGCTGTAGATTCGCGTGGCTGCTCGATCCCGTCACTGTTGAATACATACGTACGTGGATCGACACATGTTATTCAAAGCGCTCGCGTCATGCAATTTTCATTTTGCGTCGTTTTTGTCTCACCGGAACTCGTCTTGGCTTGCTTTCGTCGGGTTCAGAAGTTTCATTCGTTAAATCCTGTTTAAGGAGTCCTCGAGGCTCAAGGTTTCCAACAACTTTAACCCGATAATCAAATATTGGAAAATTTATAAAATTAACACAGTCACTCGCGATAGAACAATTATTCTCAGTTTCTTGTGTTTTTAACTATTTTTAACTATTTTTAACTATCGTGTATGATATTTCAAGAAAGATTTAACCAATTAACTTCGAGTTTCGAGTTTATCAAAGAGAACACCTTTTGTAGGGAATCAGAATTTACACAAACAAATACTTGAAAAAGCCTGAAAATTTCGATGGGCGTAACCTCATAAAATAAAAAAAAAAAAAAAAATTGAATGCATTCCATATATCAGATGGACCGGAAACTAATGTCGTTTCTTTTACATTAAATTCAAACAAATTTTTTATAAATTTCTATTTTTAATTATTAATCGTATAATCGCACCCGTTATCAATAGCCTTTTGCGATCTAGCGTGCGAATTGTCAATGCCAGATCGATAAAAATCAATGAGCTGACGAACGATAAACAAGTATTTAAAACTGCAAAAACGACATTATTTTCCGGTTCACCTAATAATTTGTATGTTGATAGGAAACAAGATCCTGAAGACCCTTTTGGACAGCCGTTTAGAAGAGAAAAATTGTACGTTCTGAAGGGAGTGGTCGTATTTGAAGCGATCGTGTTCTTAACTATATGAACATCGATTTGACAGCTAACGGGACGCACTTGGAGAAGAATACCGGGTTTATCTTCCGGGATTGATGTCAGAACCTGAACGAAAGTCGCCGCTCCGAAATGCGAAATACCGCGCCGCGTCGGAGAACATAAAATTTCGCTCGGTGTAAATAAACGGTTCAAATCTGTACGAACGAGTCCACCGACGAAACTTTATAGTAATTCGATCGCTGCAGTCTATTAGCGAAAATGAAGTAACGTTCATCCAATTTTATCTGATTTAATTGCGAATCGGAGTTCTTGTAGTTTGTTTATCTATTAAAAATTGTAACCGATGCTTGTTTGAATTCTGACGGTATAGTTTTGAATCGAATATTGAAATTGAAAAGATTACATTTCACGTTAAAATTTTAACCCCTTCAGAATGTGTATGTAGTATTATATCATTTTTATGGTAACGTTTATGTTTCTACGTCAATAAATAAACGATTATTTAATCGACTAGAAAAACGATCGATAGGTAAATGTCTTTAGTACGTTAACATTTGCGTCAGTTTTTTTACATCGCATTGTAATTTACATATGTACATAAGAAGTCTTGGCATATTATCAATTATTCATTTGTTTTAGTTGCTATAAAAAGCCTGGTACTAATAAGGGATCAGAAGTTTTAATTTGGAAAAGTAAGCCGACCAGAATCACAGACATCATGATCGCGAGTTCTATTAATGGGATCGTATTATGTGACGGCCAGTTGTTTCCATATTTTTCGGGATTTTTGTCCTGTATCATTAAATTACACGTATTTAAAATTTTTTACACATATTTAACATTTCTTTTCCTGTTATTGAACAGAAGAAAGAAATCCCCAAAAAAGTGAAAACAACTGACCGTCGCATAATATGACCCTCTTAAAAGCAGTTACGTACAAAGCCTTATTGTACCGTCAATTTTAACTTTTCTTCGCTACAAAATATTATAAATATTCTCGGTTAACGTGCACACAAATATATTTAAACATACTCCCAGTAATAGGTGTTATATACTCCCGGCAAGAAGATGCCAGACTGACCCAGAATGTGTCAGCAAATCACGTTTCACGATAAACGTAAAATTCGTTAAATGTTAAATTCGCGCGATCTATCCTAGACCAACCAAAGTGTAGTGGGTTACACCATTGTGTAACCAGTAACATTGAGAAGGATTCACGGGTGGAGGGTTCAACACATACGGAAGTGTACGTACAGGCATCATCCGGCAGATCCTTCGCGATAATCTCCTGGTACGCGTAACAGGTATCCGGTGCGTCTTTCCCAACAGTGCTGTCCGATTTTCCAAACATCATCGCGAACCACGATCGCTCTGTCGAGTCGTGTTAATAGTTCCTTAGTTTCTTGACCTAATTGCACGTTGAAAAATCCACTGTACCAACGACGCTAGCGTATTGTCTCATTAACTCGCCCAAAAATCGATTCAATCGGCTCGGCTTGCGTCGAAGAGCCAAGAACCCAAACACAACTCTCAGATAAACACTGTCTAACCAACCCACAGAAACTTCGAATTACTTTTAGCACGGATCTTCCATGTTGAACCTGACCAACTACGCGATGCAAAGTCTGGCTTCGTTAAAGGTAGCACAGTTGGCTTCGGTTCAACTTGTACACTTGTGCCTAGTCTACTCTGCGAAATCGATTGAACTAGATAGATTCAAATCAATAGAAATGTAGAGATAATGGGAAAAGAGTTCGAGGAGGGATGATTGTTGGGACCTAAACGAATACGGAGGATTTAACTCAATTTATTCGGAGAGTTGGACAGGATGGTAAAGGTTGCTCTTTTCTACCGATATAGGACTAGCTTTAGGTACAGAACTATTAGAAGAGGTATTAACCTTTGCTCAGGAGTTGGCGAGAGTCCGACAAACTAGAGGAGACTGAAGGGACAGAGGATTACGCTCGATCCGCCTAAACCACCTGTTTATAATTTAAATATAATTACATGTATATTTGGACCACTACCAGACCTATATTGAAATTGTGTTTCTATATAATTCTATTTGCATTCGAACCTC
>NC_071977.1:3473723-3529686 GCF_026283585.1 Hylaeus volcanicus | reverse complement strand
GTCACTAATTACATGTATATTTAGGCACTACACAGTTATATTGAAATTATTAGTTACATGTATATTTGGACCACTACCAGACCTATATTGAAATTGTGTTTCTATATAATTCTATTCGTATTTAAACCACCTGTATCGAAATCATTAATTACATGTATATTTGGACCACTATCAGACCTACAATAAAGTCACTAATAAGTTCAATTTGGACCCCAAATCCTACCCCTAAATCGCTAATACTACAATACACTTGAATCCCTTTCATACATACATTGAAATGAACAATTCTACCAGCATCGCTATCATACCAATACTCGAGTCACTAATTAATTCAATTTGGACCCCAAATCCTACCCCTGAATCACTAATACTACAATACACTTGAATCCCTTTCATACATACATTGAAATGAACAATTCTACTAGCATCGCTATCATACCAATACTCGAATCACTAAATAATTCAACTTGCACCACTGCCAGAGGACACTTTAGTCACAGAACAACACACTCTCGAGGAAATTCTGTGCATAGAAACGCCTCACTCAAACCGCGGAACAGATAGTGTCACCTTCATCCGAAGCGCGTGGTCCGCGGAATCAGCTGACGGGACCGAAACGTCAACGACGTTTCACGTCGCGAGGGAGACTGGCTACTGAGCGAGAGCACGCGGCATAACGTCGCGGATTCTCCCGCAAATCACAGACGACGGAGACGAGAACGGCCGAGCAGAGACTCGTGCGTCTCCGTCGTATATGCTTCTTATAAGGTGAGCCTCTCGAAGGTGCACCGATGCCCTCGCGCGAGCAGCGTCCACCCACGTGCGTGCACCCACACGGCACGCGCTCGAGCAACGTCCGGATTACCGATCACGATCGATGCCTTCAAAGAAACCGAGTACGGACTGTTTGTATATTTCTCCTTCGAGCCTGATTCCTGCCGTGATAGCGGTTCGTTGACTTCGAAGAAGTCCACGGAGGCGTTCAGCGCGCGCGGTCGGCACACTTTCAATGGATGTTTGAAACAGGAAAAAAATGCTCAACCGGGGAGCAGAATAACGCGAAACGGGATAGCGCTTTTTCGTTTTTAACAGGTTCAGTGTTATGTCAGATATGTATATGACAGGGGTTCTCATCGAGGTATTAGAAGAATTATAATGGCGGAGTGTTAAAAGTATTTGTCTTGTAGTCAATTTATTAACGACAATCTTCATCTATCTTCCTTCTAAATAATTGAATCACTGTCGAATCAATTTTTATTTTGGAGAGGTTGTTCTAACAGCTGCCCTACACATTCCTCCCCCAACTATTAAAATCTGCTTGCAGTATAGTGCTGTGCATTGGTTTAAGCAAGCTTTCCTTTTCCTTGTTTACTATCCTAAACGGTTTAGTAGGTACAAGGTTATTCTAACTTTATTCTAACGATGCAATACTTCGACGTACCGATACTCTAAAATTTCTATCAATTTATATAACAGCATCGATGGAACATGTAACATATTAATTAGATAATAAATTTATAGACATACACTCTATTGGAATAACGCTCAGCTGAATTAAGTAATTTCCTCGTTACATTTAACTACGTTAAATGATAGTAAAATCTATTTGAATTCTACGTTGCAATTGAGCGTGCATAGTTAATCGAATAAAAATAATCCATTGAAAAAGTCTCACAATCGGTTAATTTTTCGTGCTTATGCTCCGTGCGTGCTTGATGTAGAAATTATAGAAGTAGATTCCATTGGCAAAAGCTGTAAAATAATTTCATGCCGCAAGCAGAAAAATACAGTAAAAAAAAGAGCATCTATATTTGATATGGAGGAATAATTTTGAAGCATCTTGTATTTGTTATAACGAGGCAATTAATTTAACGTAATTTAACGAATTAAACGTAGTCAAGAGAAATAAGGCCAATTTTCTCAATGATTTTATTCGATATCGTTTATAAATGATTACGATGATTATCGTTTATAATTACATTCATGATAAGAAAGATTATTACACACTTTTAAATCTGTTTTATGAGAAGAATTATATGATTAAATTTAATCTATTTATCTTGCACATTTCCTTAAAAATATAATAAAGTTTCACGTATCCAAATAATTATTATCAACCGGCGAATAAATTAATATTCTCTACAGGTGAAAAAAGAAACAAGAGAATAATTAGTAAAAAGCCACAACACAGCAATATTTATTGAATAATAATTACAATTAACGTGTACACAGGTAAACTAAAAATGAAAATACTCTAAAGCTTTGTCGCAATCGCGTTGCACCAAAATAAGGATGACAACAAAAGCATCGATAAAAATTCCGTATAAATGTGTAATGATAAAAAAAAATTAAGTATCAAACTCGTACAAACCAGATCCAACTCGCGTTTCCTACCGCAACGTCTATCTTTTCCTTTGCGCTAATTCAATAACAATAAAACTAGAACAAAGGTAATTCATGCATTTTAATAATATCGACGCGAAATTTCCATTGGAAACGGTACTTTCTTGTTTAAACTGTTATTAGTTTATTCGGATAAATAATTTAACATTGCGCGTTAAAGATTTCATTGCGTCTTTCTATCAATTAAAAAATAAAAAATGTTACGTCGCATTTAATATTGTATTTGAAATTTAAATTACTAATCGAGAACATAATGCTCAACCGAGGTATATATCGGTGTGCAAAATAATTCAGTATTGAGCATGCAGATAATCAATTCATGATTCAAGCAAATTTACGCATGCACTTATATGTATATATAATTTAAATTTAAGAGATATTGTATAATACACATCGATCTTGTGCGTAAGTGACGTTAAACTAACTTCGAATTTGTAATATTTAAATATATGCATTGCAATTTATATATTTTAACATTTCATGTGTGGTTTTTCGAACCGAAAAAGTGACATAAAAATCCGGATTTCAATTGTACCAAATTTAAATCGTTCAACACTTATAATTAATATTCTAAAAATTCTTAGAAAATTCATAATACATTGGATACGATTCCAAATGCATATATTTACCAACAATACGTCTTACGAAGTACATTGGAAGCAAAAATGCATACTTCGTGTGCTAATACTTGCATGTCAGTCTTTATAAGTAACTTACAAAAATGTTCAGTTAGACGTTCGAAACATCGTTTAACTTTATCGGGCTTAGAGATCTAGATATTAAACGAACAGGATTCCAGTTAGTTATCATTCCTTAAGGTTATCGTAATCTGTATAAACTAACGGGAAATATGATTTAGTTAACATTTTCTAAATCACTTCCAGTTATATGTATATAAGTTGATTGTTGATCAAGATTTCGTAGCCTAGTTTCGTAAAACTGATGCCACTTTCAATAAAATATTAATATACGTTCTCGATACGCGATTATATATGGCAACGTCATTTCGCCGTTTAAAGGAAAAACCAAACGACGTTCGTATTAGTGCGCAAATAACGCTCAAAACAATGTTCTTTTAGTATTTAGCTGAAAGCATCGTAAATTTGTTAACGTAAGGCATTGGGGAAAATATTGACAGGTCGCTCGATCAGAAAAGGGAACGCTTTTCCACTTCCGGTTGCCTCCCTTCGTAGGATAATTCAATACGAAGTCGAGAAAGGTCAGGTGCGAAAAATTACGACAGAAGCAAAAAGACAAGTCCGCTCAGAGCAGTAACCAAAACAGCGGTCATGTACGACAGCGATATAGAAAGTGATCGACGTTGAATGTGATTATTGTACTCACCACGAACTTGTTTCACATATTTTTCGCTTCGGAATGAATTGCTCACGGACTCCAATAGCGCGTGAAGACACCTCAGATTCTCTCTACACGCACACTCCACTTCCGTCTACAACAGAAAGAGGCAAATCATTACAGGAAAACAATACAAGCTACGGGACTACTTTCAGCGAGCATAAAGTACTACAGCAAAAGCCCTTAACCATATTTCTATGTACTATTCAACAAGAACTATTCAATTTTTATTTTATTATTGTATGAAAACAGGAAATTAGAGTTAAGCGTTAGGTTAAATCACTAAAAGCCTGGAGAACTATCGTTGTAACTTACATTTTTACTTATAGAAACTGTGTTTGAGCGAACGTACCTTCGTGTGAAGCCAACACGAAACTGTCCACAGAGCGTGGCAGAGATGTAAGCACTGACGCTAGTCAGTGTTTATCTCTGTGATTTGTTGATACACTCTACAATAGCAGGATAAGGACAAAGCGGAAGTAAACATGCAAGCAAACGTCGTTGCGTACGTCAAGCTTCGTCTTTGTCGAACTTACTACCACCTCACGGTGTAATGATCTCACGTTGAGTGAAAGACGATATACATATAGTTTTGTTTAGGAGTATTTACAACTATGAAAATGTGTTAACACAATTTAATCTAATAATCAGTGTGTCACTGTATCGAACGATGATAATTCATGTCAGGGCATAGCGGCGAATGGACTAATACAGTAAATATAACGGTTTAATATAATCAATTTTATTTATTATATATAAACTACGCCTAAATTAGTTACGTTACAAATAATAGCAGAACTTAACATCAGCATCGTCACTTAATAAAATGGTGGCGGTCTAAAAGAAGCAAATGTATAGTTTCAATATACAATGTCGTCGTTGTAAAGAGAAACTTACAGGGTTTCTAATTCCCTTATTTACCACCTGGAATCTTTGTCGTTGGTTGTTCACTTAAAATGCTTAATTTGGAGAATCAAGTAAAGCTTTTACACGAATTAACGTTAACCTGTATTAATATATATTAACGTAGAAAGTCCTTTTCCAAAGTATAAACTTTCTAAGGCGGTAGTAAAAATTGTTAAATCTTGATTAGCGATCACTCGCTCGTTACAACTGTCGAAGACGTTAAAACTACCTTAAAGCTAGCATTCGAAGCGCAGAAAGCAAAAGAGGAAGCAAGCTTAATCGTACTTTCCATAGTCAGGTGCAACGGGTGATGTCAAGCTTAGAAAAAAGGATTTCATGCGTTCACACACGTGCACAACCTTGGTTGAGGTGAACACAGTTGAGCGATACAAACAGAAAACAACCTCGGTAATGTTCCTCAGCAAACCGTGAAACAAACCGAATAGCTTTTTTGCCAGTAAGCGCATAAACAGAATCCCTACTGTGGATATACGTACGCAATCCTCAGGAATTGCTCCGCCTTTCGATCTTAAAAACAGACTTTCAGCGAGCGCCAGCTGGGACTGAGACTTTTCAACGACGTTTCGCACATCCTCCACGTCGCTGTCGCTGTCCTCCGTAGTGTCGATGATTTCCTGAAACATATACAAAGCGCATAGTCAATATAAAGTTCATTCAATACTTCGATACCTTACTTGCTAGATCGACTGTCATCCGTTTAAATTAGGTACTTATAAGCGTTACGGATAACACGTGACTACAAATGCATGATTCGTCGAAAGTATTCTTCACGGATGGCTTAAAGGAATTTATACGTTATTTGTGCATTCAGATAAAATGGTTCGTTAATTTCGGTCTCGTCATTCACTTGAACGTTTATATTGATTCAGAGTTCGTTACCGAAGTTACGATGCAGATTTATAATTTCTCTCGGAGGACTTGAATTTAAATCAGTTGGGGTACTCTGTCGAATCTCGTCGACCGTTTTCACCACAGCGGTTGTGTACCACTGATCAAAAGATATTGAAGTCAAGCAGAGAACCTAATGATGCTTTCGTTGTGCTCGTGCCAGCGGTGCTCAAAACGCGTCGTTATTATACAGGATGAAAGTTCTCAAGTCTGGATATCATAGCTACCTAGACATTGTTAAGATCAGGTGATAACGAATTGATCGCATTGTACACAGACTTACTACGCAAAGATAAGTGTTTTACCTACTATGCCTCTTTTTATGTCTTGTGGAAGTAAAATAATTTTAATTAATTTATTAACGTTACTGTTGAAGTGATCATGTTTGCAGAAATGTATTTAATAATTTTTCTCGTGTTGCGAAAACAGTTCAGAAAAAATTCAATTTTAATTTAAATTCGTTTTCATTAAATAGTGGCTCAAGTGTATTATATTTTGTAAGTTACAATATATTTACAATACACGACTCTTATCCACGAATCTAAATGCGGAGTACACTTGAAAAACATTGTCATTGCATAAACACTTGTACAAACAATGCCAATACATTGAACTTGTGTGTAACACGAAAGTTCATGGCGATTTGTGATTTAGGTCTGCCGTGAAATCATACTTTGTCCACTCGACTGCGAAGGAACTCTTGTAGCGACTATGGCCGTAATTACCCTCGTTTACCCTCGTTAAGATATCATCATTGCAGAGACGCATTCATCTCAGAGAACTCTTGATAAGAGACGAAGAGATTCGACCAAGGAGTATATTATGCGAGAGATATCAAAATGAAACTATGGAAAGCGTAATTACCTGATATGAAATTTCAGTTCAAGGATTATTATTAAGTAATTATTACGAATTGAATTATAATTGCAATTTAAGAAAGTCAAATGAACAAGAGTAATTTATCGATACTTTGTAATGATTTCTACTGGGCAGAAATATTTTTGATAGAAGCTATGCGTGAGTATCTTTGGTACAAGGTGTGAGGTTGCGAGGTATAAGGTTGAAAAGAAAGTCTTTACAGATATTTACATTTCATTTACTGGACTGTGTGATTAAAAATAATTCGACAGTCGATGCCATTAGAGAATACTTTCGGCATGTAAAGTTTGTATGAAATTTTTGTTAAATTAATTTTTGCAAGGATTTTCGTTCCAACCATATAAAAATGAATCTATTATTTGCTGCAAGCTTTTATTTGCTGCAAGCTTTTATTTGCTGCAGAGGAATTACATTTTGCCCACAGCAACGTACGTTTATTTTCTTATAACTGAAACATTGTAGCGCAAACAATATACTAAAGTTAACGCTACTATAATACATCACCTTCGGTATACTAGGTATTTAACAAAAAAGGAACCTCCGTTAAATACGAAACAATTATATTATGTATAACGAAATATTATAACGTACAACACAAAATTTACACGAACACTTGCGGTATGGAACACGATATAAACTCTTACTTTATTACTAATGTAGTAATATGAAACATTTTAGAGATATTTGTAAAAAGTCATTGAAAATATACAATGAAATTGGATTAATGTATTATGCTGTATAACGATTCGTGGTATGCACAAAATAAAAAGGAACCGAGCGTAAAAATATATATTGGGGGTGTACTACAGAAAAAATATGGACACTTTATCGAAAAAGAAGAAAAGAATGGAACGTACATGATGCATACGACTTCTAGGCAGCGGAGAACTAGTGGGGACCGCGCTCATACTGGATGCACAATCAGATTGACTATCGAGGAAGTTTCTGTAATCGTCACCAAAGTCCAATAGTCTTCGAGCTGTTTCCACGTCTGGCGCTTCGCTGTAGGGCTCGCTCATATATTTTTCCTGGGGGAAACAGATCAATAAATACTAATAAGTACATACATAAATAACGATGATATTAAATCAAGCAGTTCACATGCTGATGAAGTATGATGTAGTGATTAAGGTGGAAGGATACTATTAACTTTAACGAAGTTTAATTTGTAACGATAATATCATTAACTAATTCATTTATAACAACCCAATACATCGGTCGTTGAAGTTCACCAATTTCAGAATTAAACATATTTTTTCTCTAGAAGCCCTTCAAAATTTGTTTTTCTTTTCTATAACAAAATAAATCTGCCAAAGTAGCCATAGGCGTTGCATATTCCATACCATTTGTTTTGTCAAAAACTGAAATCCTAAGGTATCGTTTAAAAAATTCTTCACGCTCGTGTATAATTTTAAACCCGCCACTAATTCAAATCTAAAAACTCGTCTTCCCTCCCAATGGAACGCCTTTCGAAAGCTCCGAAGACCACCGAGTATAGCAGAGAAAGTAACCAAAGCAGAAATGGATGAAAAATGTCGGGCCATCGTCTGATAGATCTCGGTTTATCCAACATCTAACGGGTAGACGTCAAAGGGTAAACGTCGTTACCTGATAATTATCCCAGGCTTGCTCGGAGAACGAGTTGTTCCCGAGACTGTTCATCTCCACGTCGCTGTCGACGTTCAGCTGTTGATTGGACAGCTCTTTGGTGTTCAGAACGTTGTCCAGCAGGCTTTCCTCGTAGACGAATCGGCCGCGCGTGCAATTACGTTGCTCCTCGCCCTCGGTTTCGGACGCCGAAGCCACCGAAGTGCAGCAGGGTAATCTGAACGGCGGTGTCGGATCGCTGACTATGGTTCTCTCCGAGGAGAGTTGTTGGTGATCCGTGCACCCCGAGAACGAGCCTGATTTCACCAGCGTCGTCAAACGTCCATGGCAATCCCTCGAGATCGTGCGTATCGTTCGGCTTCCGCTCATCTTCCGGGTCGAACGTTGCTGATTCGTCGAGCTACCGTCGCTTCCGGCTGAATGATTCGCGTTTACACCCTCCGAGCTCGATTCGCTTTTGCGGCCCTGAATTTACAAGATTCACACCGAGAAATTATACATGTTACAATTTAAGCGATTCTGTTACACGCATTACGTGTATATTTATTTTTGTATAATTCTTTGCACTTGGAGCGACTTCAAGGCGATGCTCCTCTGTTAATATTTTAAACATTACAAAGGATAGCCTAATGATTTAGTTTAATTGTTCGACTTCATGCAGGCATCCTCAAACGTAAACGAATTATTTAATAAGTTAAAATTACGTGAACGTGTTTCCGTCGAACTCGATGGATGTAAAATACTGCTTGCAAGATCTCTTGTATCTTTATTCTTAATGATTTCTTCTTGCTTAGGTGTTAACGCCGACTTACCAGAGTCTTTTTACGCAGCCTGCTCTTCTTCCTACGCAACGAGCTGTTCCGAACCACGCGGCCATCGTGACAGATGATCGACTCCTCCATCAACGTGGACGTCGAATTGTTGAATGATTTGCGTGATCCTCTACAACACAGAACAAAGGAAATCGCAACGTTCCAGTTGAAGTTCCAAAGCCCAAGTTTACGATATTTAACGCGATACATTCTTCTGAATTCTGTGCGACTCTAATTTAATAAATCATTATTAATCCTACAAATTTCATGTATTATAATTTTACTCTAATTCTATACATTGTACATTTAATAATCTCCTTCCTTGTCCTCCCTGTTCAGAGTATATTGGTTAAATTTTCTTTTCTTTTTCGTTTTATGATTTGTAAATGATGCGACGTAAGGAAAAGTTCTTTCTTATGTAAAAATTACAAGGGATAAATTATCTATAACTGTACAAATTTAAAATTCAATAATTCCTTTTAAATTCCAAACATATTAAAAGAAATAATCCTCCTTTCCAACTCTGCATACTTGAAATTTGGTGCCCCTGTTCTAATTTAATTTCGAGTTCAATATCATCACCACGTGTAATCAGATTTTAAATACATCTAACAACTTGCTATTGGCCCCCAAACCTATCTAAAATCTGTTGTACTATACCAAACAATACCGTCTTAACGCTAAACCTACCACGACTGGACAAATGACTGTTTTCAAATTTTTCTGTACAGTTCTTATATGCTACAGAGAATGCGGTCGAATAACATGTACTAGCAGCCACGAGTTCTTTATAAAAAAATAAGGTGACATGCATGTTTCAATTTCGGTAAAAATTGGACATAGTGAGTTTTTCCCTCTTGGTTTTCATTTGTCCCGTTACTATAGAAACATTAGGTGGTCCCAAAGGTTTCTTTCGTAATTTCCACTCAATTACTTTTGTGCGGTGGTGTTTATATAAATGGACAATCTAATTTTGTAGATGTTGACGTTTGTTGATGATGCTACAGTAATGGAGCAAAATGAATCGTACACAATTCAATAATCAATAACATTCAATTCAATAACATTAGACATAAAATATCGCGTACGTATTACTTATTAATAAAACGAAAGAAACTTTCGGGACAACCTAATAGAAATGAACGTCCCAGATCAGACGTCCTAAAAGTCCGCGAACACTGTGAATTCCCAAGCAGCCCGGCGCGCGAGAAGAGAAAATCGAGGAAGGCCTCGCGAACATGTACAAGTACTCACGTGGCATCGAGGGACACGGACTTGGTCGGCGGTGTAGCAATTAGCTGATGGAGCGCCGTCTCGGAGATGGAGAACTGCGAAATCGGGTCGTTGGTTTGATTCAAACTGGAGTTGTTACCGATCTGCGAGATACAAGAAACGCTCCACGGTCTGGGCCCGTTCGTCTTCTGCTTGGAGCGCATCACGACTTTCGGCGTGCTCGCGTCCAGCATCGGATGCGACTCGTTGATCGGCGTCCTGTCGACGTCGTCGAATATCTCTTGCGACATAGACTGGGACGCGCAACCGAGCAGAGCACCTTCGAAACGACGGTAAGTCGCGACGCTGCTCTGCAGATCCTCAGACGAGACCGACTGTCTCTCCCCGTCGGACTCCTCGGTCGTGTACTCGCCGCTGGCATCGCAGCTATCCAACGGCTGTAATTCACGTTGATTACAATTGTTACGAAACGTTGTAATTCCCCTTAGCCCTCGTTAGAGCCGGCTCGCGTGACCGCGCAGGGAACTCGCGGAACCGTAAGCGCCATCAAAACACGTTCTGAATGTCATTTTGTGATCGTTTGACTGGCACATTGACTCCGTAACATCAGACTCGTAAATCATTGGAATGTTTACGATTTCGAAGTTTCATGCAAATTTTTAAAGCTATTTGCGTTAGAACTTGCGAATATTTCTGTTTTTCGTATCGTAGAGAGATTCTGAAAGGAACATCTTCAAGTCGTAAGTAATTTAACGTGTATTTTCGTTTAATCCGTTCAGCCTGACTTCTCAATTCTGAATACTTTTTGTAATTTTTATCTAACAAAGTATCTATGTACATGCCTGAAATGATTCGTGTAGCGAACATGTTAAAGACGAATAATTAAGAAGTTCCCACGACTTATCGTCAATTCATGAATCGATTGTTTATATTCTACATTTCTGAAATGTTCTCAGATTCATGCGTTCTACGCAGATTTACTTTCTTCGACATCTCATCTTCGGAATTAATTTATTTAATTCCTTAGTGGAAAGTCCTGTCACCTATCTACGAGTGACGTGGGCGATCAACGTGTCAACAAGAAACATTGTTTCTTTTTACCGCTTTGAAAATCTTCTACACACGCTGTGCTATTCTTAAAAAATCAAACCCGAGAATGAATCGTTCGATCTTGCATAATATCTCAAGCTGAACCAAGGTACTAAATTCCATTCACAGACGGGTCATAACTTTCATCGATTTGAACGTTCGATTAGCATATCAAATGATTCATCATCGCGTACGCAAAAAAAAAAAAAGGAGGATCCCACATCCTAACGCCACGAAAGGCAACGGTCAGCCAGCAACAATAGTAATAATTACGACTTACCTGTGACGTAGATCGTCCTTCGTGTCCGCGCACGGAGTTCAGCTTCAACCACTCCTTTATTCGAGCGTACTTAGCGCGATGATTGTTCGTTATACCCTTATCGTCGAGAATGAGCTGAGGAAACGTCTTTGGCACTCCAGCGCGTCTTTCCTCCCCGACCAATTTCTCTACCTCCTTAATGAGCCTCTGGATGCTCATCTTGTCGTTTCGCGTTTCCTCGTCGCTGTCCTTGTCGCGATGAGACGACGCGTCGGTTTCGTTTGATGTCTCGTCGACGCACTCCATTCCGACGCTTTTCACGGGTTTCTCGGTCGTTTTCGCGGTTTCCCCGCAGACGTGCCCGTTCCTCGGCGTCTCGCCGAAGTCCAAGCCCACCAGGACGTTCGTTTTACGTTGCTCCGCGTCGTTGTTCACGTTCGACGACGTGTAGGTCCACTCTTCCTCCGAGGAGTCCTCCGCGACCACCGCGGGCTCCTCGTTCTGCTCGGAGTCGGTGTCCAAGTGTCTGAAGTAGAAGGTCGCGCAATTCTTCGACTTCCTGTTGGACCTGGTGCGGAAACAGCAGGTTAGAGACAGGATGGACCAGCGTTTTTCGCGGGAGGGGATACGAGGAAGTACTGCAATCCAGAGATGGGCGAAACCCTAGGCTTCGATTAAATCGGAAGTTTGCCGATGTGTTTGTCTCGTTTCTTTCTTTGGGAAACGTTCAAAAGATGAAGCGAGATAAACATATCTGCAAACTCGAGATTTATTCGAAGCCTAGGGTTTTGTCCATCGCTGTTGCAATCCAAGGAGACGCGACACAAATGTTGTTTGTGCCGTTGTTTATTTTTTAAGAGAGGACGAAATTACACTGGTTATTAAAAGTATACGAATACTTGAATTTTGGAAGTTTTAGAATCTTGAAGTAGATGTTCCATGGATTTATTTAATGTAGGATCTTAAGAAAACTTCACTCGATTGTTGTTTGATTATTGAAATATTAATTGTACGAGCCTATTTCGATTTAAATTGATTATCACAGTTTTATGAAAGACTATATTAAAATTTTGTAATTTTAGCATAGCTTCTTTTGGAACATACAGATTTTGACATGAATTTTTTTTTAACGAAATTAAAATGCAATTTTTATTATTTTATGTTACAAGCATCGAAATTATGGAACGTTTCAAATAAAATGAAAATTATTCACCACCCAAGTTTTATGAAAAACGATATTAAAATTTTGTAATTTTAGCATAGCTTCTTATGGAAGATACGGATTTTCACAGTGAATTTTTTCAATTTAAATCAAATTGCAATTTACGAGGTTGCTATAAGCTTGATATGTTATAATAACTGAAATTATGAACCATTTAAAAAAAAAAAAGTGACGAATATTAACCACATCGTTACCGAGATATTATAATTCATGAAAATTTGAAACTCAACGTAGAGAAAAACCTAAACATCTTGTTTTGATGTAAAATTTAATTAAATTGTTATTTTAAGAGACGTCCTTAACACCTTATACTTAACACTTATAGTGTCGCGTTACAGTGCGTTTGTGAACGTCGATATACCTATAAAGCACACAGAAAAGAAAAGAAAGGTATGCCTCTTTCGTCAGGAACAACACGGCACTAGACTTTTACGAGTTCGCGTTCTCTCGCGCAAACAGACGCCTAACGCACACGCCTAAGTGATAAAACCGTGATAAGAAGAGCCTTACGTGTTGAAAGATGCGACCTCCTCGGTCGTTCTACGACGTTTCACTGGCTCGTCGGTAGCAAGATTGCTATTCGATTGTTCGACGTTTTCGGGTTGACCGTCGATTTGATCGCAAGATTCCTCCTCGATGACCGTCGAATTTGTCATCGGCACTGTGTCAGGTGTCGGTGGCATGTCGTCCTCTTCGTCTTCGCTTACCGCGTCCTCTTCAACGTCACCCTCTTCTCCTTGATCTCCCAAAATCGTTGCAATTCGATTAGTCTCCTCCACTCCCTCAGGCTTCGTGTCCATCACACAGAGCTGACATAGTTCATCCTGCAAACAGGCATCGCGAAACGTTATCTCAGAGGCACCGTCACGTTCGATTCATCGAAAGATTGCGAGTATTTCACTCCGTTTCGCGAAATGTTATACTCAATTACTGAATCATCGTTTATTTTACCGGAAGCCCTAAACCGAATGATTTCACTGCAGGAACGACGACACGTCGCGCACTATTTTCAACCATTATAATTCCATGGCTTTTGTTAAAGCGACAAACACGACGAACCTCGCGTTTACATATCTCGGTTACGACTGCCTACCGCGACTACAGAGGCATCACGATAATTTTCCACGATAAGGAGTTAATTATCGATCACGCCGCTAAATGGAGCGCTAACGCAAGCACTGCTTCGATTCCGTCAAAATAGCGACGTGAAGTTCAGGTACCCCTTTAGATACGATGGCCGCAACCTTCAACGATCACGATCAACCGAGGATTCTGATTCCTTTGAAATGTTCATGTTGGAATATTTACTATTATTTATGTAAATAAAATCGAAACTTTTAATTGATAAAATTAGCATTTTATTCTCACATTATACCCCATCTCCGATAGTTCGTTAACGGTAACTGAACCATAATATATGGATTGTTATTCAAAACGGTGTATGTTTCGACCTGTGCTTTGGACCTCTTTTTGTATAAGAAATTATAATTTAATTTTAATGAATTGCACGTAAACCACACGGTCAAAAATTGATCGATATTTTATACAAAACTTCTATATACCAAAGAACTACAGAGATTGCATTTTCGTCGATCGGAATCACGCCAATTCAAACTTATTTGAACTCATAAAAATACAAAAGACAAATAGGACACAAAACGTAATATAATTTATATTACGTTTTTATTAGAAAAAGGAAATGTACGATAAACCCGAAAGAAAACAAACACGTACACCACATGGATTACGATTCGTTAAGACAAATATATAATAATATTTAATCACAATTAATCACGGTAAAGTCAAGTATCCGTTTATCCCACATGATTTCTGCTATAAAATAATCACAAGGATCGAATAACAAGATAAGAAGCAAATGCATTTTCAATTATTCTCGCAGAGTGAGTACGTGACAACTTGCAAGTACAAACGACTCAAAAGCTCCTCAGCTTGTAACGAGCTTGTAAAAAGCTCCGTGACGACTCAAGGTCAACCTCAAGCGTGCGACTAAATCGTTGATGGCAAGTTAGAGACAGTATCTCGCTAGCAAAAAAAAAAACCTGTCCACCAGCTACAGTACGGAGTCTTCGCGACATGCGTGTCCGATTCGTTTTATACAGACTGCTGGGGCTCGCTACACGCTGTACGGGCTCGTTTCGCAGCAGATTTCTTTCCACTTAACACTTTAACGCACGCTTGCTTTAGCCAACGTTCAAAGTCGAGTTTGACTACGTACCAGCTAACGGTTGGAAGAAATTTTGTCGTTACAAGAGCCAGGAAAAAGGTAGACGATACAATAGAAATAGAATAGATGCGACGAATATTATTTCTTTTTGTTTCGATACATATCAGATTATTTTACTAACAATACAATAGAAATACAACAATACAATAGAAATAGAATAGATGCGATGAATATTATTTCTTTTTGTTTCGATACATATCAGATTATTTTACCAACCGACTTCGAAAACGAGGTTACTCGATTCGACATGTATATTTGTTTTTCTTTAATAAATATAATGGAAATCATTTTGTTGACAGCTCTGCATCTCCTCGTGAGATGTTTAACCGTTCGCGATGAATATTATTTCTTTTTGTTTCGATACATATCAGATTATTTTACTAACCGACTTCGAAAACGAGGTTACTCGATTCGACATGTATATTTTGTTTTTCTTTAATAAATATAATGGAAATCATTTTGTTGACAGCTCCGCATGAGATATTTAACCGTTCCGCTTAAAACGAAACAGCCTACGTATAAGCCTCTTCAGGACGCATATTCTAAAATTTCAAAAAAGTTACACTCTTTTATCTTTCACAATAAATTATAATCATACGTACTCGCATTTAAAATTGAAAGGTCGAATATATTTTTCACTTGGTATGGTTTTGAAGATACAAACTTTTAAATCCATTTCAGAATTCTAAACTCATTAGAATATACAGGGTGTCCCAAAAGTCGGGGAGGAGCCGGAAAGGGGGGGTAGCTGAGACGATTCTGAACAACAAATTCCTTTGCAGAAATGTCGGATGGGGCTTCGTTAAGGAGATATTAAGCGAAAACCCCGACCAATCAGAGCGCGCGTAGACCGTTGGAGCGGCCGCGGTAGCGAAGGCTACGCGCTAGGCGGCCGCGCTTGTACGCGAACAAGTGACTCGACGTGCATGGAAGGACATTGGACGCTGCCGCCTAGCGCGTAGCCTTCGCTACCGCGGCCGCTCCAACGGTCTACGCGCGCTCTGATTGGTCGAGGTTTTCTCTTAATATCTCCTCAACGAATCCTCGGACAACAATTTCGCTAAGGAAAAAGTTGTTTCAAATCACCTCTACTCTGTGTATACAGAGTGTCCCAAAAATGTTGTAACACCTTGAAAGAGGTGGTCCGGGAGGTGATTTGAAACAACTTTTTCCTTGGCGAAAATGTTGTCCGAGGCTTCGTTGAGGAGATATTAACGGAAAACCCCGACCAATCAGAGCGCGAGTATGCCGGTGGAGCGCTCGCGGTAGCCAATGAGCGCGGCCGCCTAGCGCGTAGCCTTCGCTACCGCGGCCGCTCCAACGGTCTACGCGCGCTCTGATTGGTCGGGGTTTTCGCTTAATATCTCCTTAACGAAGCCCCATCCGACATTTTTGCAAAGGAAATTGTTGTTCAGAATCGTCTCAGCTACCCCCCCTTTCCGGCTCCTCCCCGACTTTTGGGACACCCTGTATAAGTCTGACGAGAAAGAGGATTGACTCTGACTGTGGTAAGAAGAAGGCTCTACGGTACGATATCCGACGGTACAGCGCGAACGCTCTCAATGGCAGTCTTGCGAGAGCCATTCAAGCACTATTTGTTACTCGACAAAACGGAGCCCTGGTCGTCTATGAAATTGGCCGTGACGCAACCATGACCGGCTTAAAATTTCACATTCTTTCGTTTGACCGAGCATACGAACCGCGCTTTCATTCGTTCGGCGCATTCGCGCAGAGGAACGAGACGAAAGCATTCTAATCGCTGCAAAGCAAGAAACACGACGGGTATTTCTGCGATTCAACAACGCGGTTTTCACTTTTGACAATTTCTCGAGGAGCATACCCATCTAACAATTGAATTTACGAGAAAATATGTTTACGACTAATGAATTTACAAACCTACGATTTAATTTACGAATATACCGTGGATGTAACGTACATGGTACCTATACGAAACGATAACAGAGAACTAGAAGTAATACAAAATAGACGCGTACACGCGCGCACCCCGAATCGACATCTTTCGCGAACGAAACGAGCAGAGCAAAGATAACGGACGAAACTAACGAAACGCAATAACTTTCCGCGCGACGGCGTAAGAAACTGGTTTCCGAGCCGTCGGAAGTAAAACGTTTGATAAAAAATAACTCTTCTGCTGGCGCGGGGGAAGGGTTTGATGCAACTCGAAGCACGTTCCTCAACGTCACGTACGTGCAATTACGCGTCAATTTCAATTTTTTTTTTATTTCGCCCGGTGAATATTTCAGAAGGTAAAAGGCTCAGCGCTGTATACGTACTTTCTCCTGTCGAGTTCTCGATTCCGTTCGAGCAGAGCACGGCGCGCGAACGGGAAACATTTTCGAACTTACTTCGAGAGAGAAAAAAAAAACAAGGCGAAAGAAAAACAAAAAGGAAGAAATTACAGAAAGAAGAAGTACCGTTCCGTCGCGCCATTCGCGATGCCTTCTCGTCGCCTGTCCCGCGCAACAGCGTATCATTCTCTTGCAAGCGTTCGACATTTTCTTCGATTGTCTCAAAAGTTTGTTTCGCGACATGCACTCAGGTGTTTATAAATATCGTTCCCATCGAAAAGTTGTTCGCGATTAGCAGCTGGTCAAGACTAGCAGATAAATGTTATAAGTAAATGTTACAAGTAACTGTTATAAGTAAAAGAAGAATTTCTAGCTGTAACTATTATCAGAAATTAATTTTTAGTTATTCCAGCTAACAGATATAACGATATAGACAAATTTCTCACGATTACTGTGTCCGATGAATACTTATTCCGAACCGTGATTGTTATTAACATTTAATCGAAGACTGAATGTTACTATATGCATTGTAAATGTTCAATTCGTTCGGAGATGTACATATTCAATGCATTTTATAGTTTCGGATTATTATACCAATGTTTCTCGAGAAAGTAATATTTCTGAACGTGAAAAGTTGAGAACAAAATTTAAATAAGCAATCGTGAGATATTTTTCTATATTTTAACGTGTATCGATCGGAACAATTAAAACTTAATATTTCCGACGTAATTAAACATTTGCGATACATAGAGTATCGGTTCTCTTTTATCAGTATTCGGTTCTCTTTTCTTATTCTGCACCGACAGATGTACATATACATTGTACGTACATATATTCTCAGTACAATTATTTTTATACTAACATAATAGGTTGAATTATAGTAGTTACATAATAACACGAGAGAAACTTTTGGGACAACCTGATATAATAATTACATTCCCCCATGTCACAAAAATTCTTTCCGGGCGTTTAAAGTTGCACGCGAAGCGTGTAAATACCGATTCAGCGGCCTGAATTCGTGTCGTAAATTATTACCGTTTGTTCATCTGTTGACTCAATATTCGCTCTCCGCCTTTCGATAATAATGAAACGATTATTGTGCCACAAAGAAATTCTTCGGGACAATCGAGCTTCGTTTGCGCGAGAAGCTCGTAAATACCGATTGAACGCCCTCATTTCGTCTCGGAAGGGTACACAGGGTGTGTCTGGAAACTGGGGCTACCGATCTGGTGCTCTTTTTTTTCAAGAGTGCGTGTACTCTTTTTGACCCGGTGTAACTATGGTTTACTTTTCACTTATTCGAAACAAGTGAGCTCTTCGTGAAATTCCAATGTGAAAGAATCAGATCGCGTGACCTGTCTTTATTTATTTGCTTTACGTTTAATGTTTGTATTACAGAGTTTTTTTTTTTTTTTTGTACTCCAAGTATCGAGGTTATTTGGTATATATTTGTTGCGAAAGTAAACAGTTTCCGACGATTCAATTCAAATTTTATATCGAAGTTAATCAAAGTATCGCTTCTGAAATATTTTTATTTTATTGGGCGAAAGTGCAACCAGGATTATATGCATGCAATCAGAGAATGAAATAGGACTGATTTTTTAATTTATACTTCTTTTATGTTATTTTTGAAAGCAATACGAGCAGTGTTTACCAGAATTGCATGAATCTGTTTGAGGCTTACCGTTGGAATCTATTAGAATTTCGTAATGTACCATATGAACCTTGAAATATAGAATCGATAAAATAATTAACGAGTCCTTTATCGATTTCTCGTTTTCGTTGTCCACGAACAAATGTATATACTATTTACTTTTATTAATAATCACTGATATATCCAGGTTAATTATAAAGAATTTTCTCAAAATCTTAGTATTTTGTCAGAATATTACTGTACGTCTAATTGCAAACTTTCATTTAAAAAAAAAAAAACACACACACACACACACAAAATTTACCGCGGCATTTTTAGCGGCGATCAGGGGAATTTTTATTGGTCACGATCAGTTCGCGCTTGTTATGGAACACGATCGAGCGATCTGACTCGAGATTTCGCTCGTTAAACGACGAATAACGAGTGTTACCCGTGTGCTTCGTATGTCAATTTTCAGTAACGACGAAATAAACCTACATCCTCGTAAATCAATTTCACCTGGCCGACAAAGAGACGGAACGAAGGGAACTCTGTCGAACGTTCCGCTCGACGCGCCGTAATAATATTGTCATTGCTCTCGAGCGATAGATCATTCGCACGAGTAACGTGTGACGAGCCACATTACACAACGAGCGATCTATGTACACGATCGGAACGATCGAGAGAATTCCTCGGCATTGGTTCCTATAAATTTCCTTACTTTCCCAGGCGAGAGACGAGCGTAAACGAGACTGCAATCAAAGTCTGGACGAAAGCACCGACGCTGCACACGATTCATAGTGTACAGAATGATTGTAGAAACTGGGACAAACTGTGGTTCGAAGCGTCTCAACCCTCTGCGGTCCTAATATCGAGAGAGGACCGGCAATATCGGCAATATTGCACTGAAATTAGAAAATTTAAACCGCAAAGGGGTATGTACCGAGGCAAACTACATCGGAATCGGAAAAATACTTCCTGTATCCTTGAAATTTATTATGCAACTTGCACCACATGTGTTAACAAGCTTGTTTTTCATTATCATTATCATGATCTGAGCGTACGAAGAAATAACGCGAGACTGGACATAAAACTATTATTAAGTTCAGAGTTATGCCTACTGTTACTATCTCTAGACCACAAGAAGAGCGGTTCAGACACTTTTTATTCCTTTACTGTATGAATTTTATATTATCTTTCGAAGAAGAAATTCTTTTTGAATAAATTAGTTACCCACGAATTAATCGATAGAGACTAGGAATATTAAATATCTATTTGATCTTTCTCGAAGAATTAAATAAATAACTCTCTCTTCTAAAATTCTAATTTGTTCAATTCTATATTGATACACAGCGGAAATGCTTTCGTCTGTAACTTGTATACATACGTTGAAAAACTTAAGTTGCACCAAAAGTCACCGAGGCTACGAATATTCAATACCTATTTTATCTTTTTACTTCGAAGAATTAAACGAATAATTCTTTCTTTTAAAATTCTAATTTGTACAATTCTGTAAATAATTAAAGGATCATATGTTTATATTCGGTGGAAATGCTTTGTAACTGTATACGTATTTCGAAGAACCCAAGTTGCGTCGAAAGTCACTAGTTTCACGAGTATACGATTTATTCGAGGAACCCAGGTCGACGGAGCAACGCGATCACTTTTGTTCTTGGAAGAAGACAATGGAGGCTAATAAGGATCAAGCTCATTTCCATATCCAGGTATCTTTGGGTTTGAGTCCACCCCGTTAGGCGGTTTGGACAGTGCTCTACGGTACTCTGCATCTCGAAAGAATAAAATAAAACATCTCCAAAAGGGCTTCGAGGCTTTGTTTTTCGATAACAAAAGTGGAAACTTACGACTTTCGCGTTTAATTGTAATCGCGTGTACTTTCGTTTAAGATACAAAAATAGTCGTATATATTCCGCGTCATCTGAGTTATATTACAAAACAAAATGCCAGAAAGCCGTCGGAAATAATTGGAAGGGGTGCAGAAACAAAGAATATGCTTCTGGGAAAAAGGATATTCTGCTTGCGAGTGGTGAAAAGTTGGCTGGCAGTTCGCGCCAATAAGAACGCTAATTGCATGTTCCGGGAAGCAAGTACAGTTACTTCAATTGAGATTCTGAAATCACAGTGGAGGAGTTCCGATGAAAATTGCAAAAAGGTGTTGCGGTTTCGTTTGCTGAAATTCAGTTGGCTGTTCCGAGAAGGAACGAGAAGATTCTTTTAAATTGGTAGTGTACAATTGAACTGTAGATAAATAAGGACTTGGTCCAATAATTATTACTGAAGCAGTTTTAAGGATCTGTTTCAGATATCATAGACGATAAAAAACATTTTTAAGGAAGTGGATATCAATGAAGTAATTACGATCGAACTCGGTTATGACGAAAAACAAAGTAATCGATAATGTTTAGTCTATATAAGCACT
This sequence comes from Hylaeus volcanicus, assembly GCF_026283585.1. Lineage (NCBI taxonomy): Eukaryota > Metazoa > Arthropoda > Insecta > Hymenoptera > Colletidae > Hylaeus > Hylaeus volcanicus. Next base: position 3,508,386 of record NC_071977.1, on the reverse strand, counting down.
AATTGCTGTATCAGACGTGTCTTCATCATTTGATATTATTTTTCTCTAATATAAAGAAGCTACGTTAATTAATGTAAAACGCGATTTCAATTACTATTTAATTCGTGGATTTCGGAATGAATGATTCAACAATTTTACTTTAACATTCATCATATTCCCTGAATGTGTAAGTTAAATCGATCTATTCGTTATAAAAAGAAGCGATTATATAAAAATACGTTAAAAGTTAACGTCGTTATGGTTTCCTGTTCACGATTTCGCCACATCCTTGCGAGTTATAACTAAGTTTGACCGCGCATAGCTCACTTTTCGATCGATTAATGCACACAGATTGTAACGCGAATACAAAGTATGCAAGACGCTTTCTTCATGCTCAAAATGAAACAATGGTCGGTTAGCTAATAAGGATCAATTTCACTGCCACGCTCAGATATCCATCGTCGGATTCGAACGACCGCCTCGCTAACGTCTACCGAACTGATTTGGTAACAAAGTATTGACCACGAGACGCTAAATTATAATGTTCATGTTTCACTGCTCAAAAGTTATCTAGCCTTCGGTCCATACATAGTAGCATATAACCACGATGGAATTGAACTGCTTTCAAATATTTTATATTACACGTTTCGACAAAATAAATGAAACAAATTATACATGTCCGAACACGTGGCCGGATTAATTAACAGTTTGATCTCTTCGTTGTGTTTTACGTTGTCTACTTCTACAAACTTTTATTGTTATAAAATCAGCAGCTGTATATATATTTTCATATGTGCTCGTGTTATGTTATTTTTCTTACGAGAGAAGCTAGTGTGTTTTAATAAATCGTACAATCGGATGTTCATGCATTTACGGCAAATGGAAATATGGAGAAATCTATAAGAACGTGTACGAATACGAGAATATATAAAATATCAATAATAACGTACACATTGTACGGTTTGTGATAACGAATATGAATTTGCATAAACATCCGCAGACTGATAATAAATATGCGTTAACCTTGGTGGTTTTAGTGTTATGCCCGATACACATTTTCCCATCACTCCGGCGCAAGCGAGTGAACAAAATAAGAAACGTTACAATTTTTAACCGAAAAATTCATCCCAAGACGATATTCTATTCCATTTACGCAGGGCTCCATTACACGAGTCACCGAAAGGGACACGAATTGGACGTCAAACCGAGCAAAGAAACCGGAAATGCTAAACCAAACATCCAGCGAAGTTCACCAACCGACACCGCGAGCAACGCGCACACCAAGAGCGTCGACCGAACAACCAGTCACTTTCAATTAACCGAAGTTCCTTCTCGTCGCAACGCGTGCTGGCACAAGAACACCATTGTTCCGCAGGGACAGAGTTCGGGACGCGTTGCTATACCGGTTTCACGGTTTCAGAGGCTCGTCTGGGGCAACCCTCCAACGTCCAGAACAGGGAAAATCAGCTCCAGGGAAAGATACACGGAGTTAATCAGAAATTTCTTCGAATACCGGACACCTCGTGCACATGCGTGTCACCATATTTTATTCACTTCGGTTGTATCGACAGTTTTGAAGACGAGGATGAAGGAGAGGATGATTATTTACTGTATTAAAAATGATAATGAATGAACTTATAAGTTCGTGCCGTAGTTTATAATTAATAAAGAAAACTTTACCCACATATTGATCTTTACGCTCTCATTACACCGTTTTTGGCCCAAGAGGAAAACGCACGGATCACATAATAGAAGAAAGCAAAACCTATCAAAATAACGGATGACACGTGGTAGACAATGCATACTCAATATGAAATTATATCTGCTCTGATTTATGGATCAAATTATTCAAATAGAACATTACACAGAACTGATGTTTGATCGCTTTTTTTTTTTTTTTTTACCAAGAAGGAAAACAAAAAATCACATAACAGAAGAATTCCAAAAGGTCTCGAACGACGTGTAACACACGATACGCAATTGCTATAATTCATACTCGATATGAAATTAATCCTGCACAAATTTATGCACCAACTGAATATTGTCCAAATAATGAGTTAATAAGTCGTTACACAGAACTGATGTTGGATCACTTGTTTTTTTACGACCAAGGAAAATGCACAAAATCACATAACAGAAGAATTCCAAAAGGTCTCGAACGACGTGTAACACATGATACGCAATTGCTATAATTCATACTCGATATGAAATTAATCCTGCACAAATTTATGCACCAACTGAATACTATCCAAATAATGAGTTAACCCTTAAATGGACGATTTTTGTTTCACGTTTTAAAAAAATATATTTGTGTAATAGACATGCATTACTGTCTAGGAAAAATAAGTAAAAAAATCTAGACATGAATTTACTATACTTTTCAAAATTCGTTCAGAAATAAGAACTAGTTGTCAAAATTACAAAAAAATAAAAGAAGGTCAATTTTATCTGTGATGTTTAGTATGTTGTTTAAAAACAACATTGTCCATTTAAGGGTTAATAAATCGTTACATAGAACTGATGTAGGATCACTTTTTTTTTTTTTTACGAAAAAGGAAAACACAACATTAATTGCTATAATTCATACTCGATATGAAATTAAACCTGCATAAATTTACACACCACCCAATCCTATCCAAACAATGAATCGATAGATTATTACACTGAACTGACGTTGGATCACTTGTTTTTTTACGAGCAAGGAAAACACACACAAAATCACACAACAGAAGTATTCAAAAGGTGTCGAACGACGTATAAAGTCTCTTAAACAATTGCTAGGAGCCATACACAATGAGAAATTAAGCCAGCACGAAATTATGAACAAACTACCCAAATAACGAATCGATCGATCGTTACACAGAATTGATGTTCGATCACTTTTTTTTACCAAGAAGCAAAACACACGAGATCACATGTAACAGAAGAATCCAAAGGGTCGTCCAGGTAATACGCACCTCGAAGTAGGATCCATCGCTGATCGATCGGTTCTCGGAAGACGCGTCGGTGTCGGATAGATCCGCTCTGACCGTGGCTGGATCCTCGCAGTATCGCGATCTCGCGGCTCTCTGCTGTCTCGAGCGGCTCGAGCGCGTCGAACGTGCCGACTGACTCGGGGATTCCCTTCCAGAACCCCGCGAATGTCTGCGGCTGAGTCGAGGCTGCTTCGTGACTGGCTCCTCGTCGCTGTCGCTACTGCAGCGGTAAGGTACAACGTTCTGAAACACGAAATCGCCGAATCACTTTATCTGATAATCCTCTCCGCGCTGGCCAGCGGCGTAAGACTCCCGACATCCGACATACGAAGAGGTTCTTTACTCCGAGTTAATAATCGGTGAAGATATCACCTCGAGGCTGGAGGTGTCCACGCTAAGCTCTCAGAAATCTGAGATACGACCAATTTACCATACTACTTAGTGGAATGGTAGTGGAATGGAATGGTACTCTTAAGCGTGCCCCTTGAGAACGACTCGAAAACCGTTTCGTCGATATACGTTGGACTCGAAAGGATGTCTGTACTCTTGAGCGGAATTTTTAAAGCATTTTAATTATTATTATTTACATTAAAAAATCCATTTCGGTGGAGCCAATGTCTACGAAAATATGGACTTAAATTTCCTCTTACATTTATTTTATGTAACATTATTATTCGTTTCATTTAGTTCGTTTTTTAAATAATTTTACTAATTACTGTTTTGTAATAAAATTTAAAAGGTGTACAGCGTTAAAAACATCGCGATTAGCGTTTAGCAATATTTTTAAATTTATTCAAATGCAAACCCTAAAATATCTCGATGCATGAAAAAATGGACCTATTCCATTCTCGAATATAACAGCTCAGAAATGGAAGAATTCGTAAAAAGAGCTAAATTTGTGCTATTTGTACGTTGTAGGATTACTTATAGTTACTGATAATACAGTTTAATGGGATGATACGATACAGCAATACAAAATATCATCACAGTTATAGTACACTTGTGCCATTCATACACAGTAACGACAGGATTAAGTCGACGATACAAAAATTAAACAATGAGTATAAAATAGATAAACATATATAGCTATAAAAGTTGTTGGACTTAGATACAGTTACATCGATAAAGCAACTAATATATTTGCAAAACATAGTACTTTACGTAACGCGAATTCATTGACAGTAAATCTGATACGTGCACGTATGAAAATAGCCTTCGGTACATTCAAATGACCGTATTAATGGACAAACAAAAAAGGCTCTTGAAAAAGAGTATATTTAAATTTGACCTCGGATCATAGATCAATACTTTGTCGTGCGAATCCTAGTCGTTAAATGTGTCGTCGTTAACCATACCATAGCGAGACACCAACGCCAGGAAAAAGGTTAGAGAGGAAATCACGCGTACACAAAGCGCGAAATGATTTTTACGCGGCATCATTTTTATCCCTTTCAACTAATTTTACTTTGGCATCGGTCCAACCAACTTTTCCTACGTTCTCCAAAAATTCATGCGGCGTCTCGACTCTCCACTGCGCGAACAAAAACCTTCGTTGGGTACGCGTGTCAAATTAGAAAAGCGTCAACACAGATGCTTTTACGTTTCTGACACCGAGTTCTGACGAAAATAGTAAAATTCCGACGGCTGGACGTCGTAAATTTGTATCGTTAGGGCGAAGATAAAAATTGCAAAATAGGTTTTGAAATGCCAACGTCGTAAATACGTAGTGCGTAAAATAAAAAGGTTTTCATAATTAGTATATGCTTGCTTGTAAGCTAGATAATAGATAACCAGGAATAGAATTTGAAGTGACGTGAATTGTTTTGTTGTCAATCGAAGAAATGAAATTCAGTGTTTGAATTAGTACTAGTACATTTTTTTTTTTACATGGGTTCAGTTCTCCCTAATCGTCTTCTAAACAAAGTAACCGATAGTTCGAACACAACTTTTGTTACACGTTCGATTTAATGTGACACTACTCCACAAATAACATTTCTTATATGCTGAATATTTCGTTCATTCTACGGACACGAGATTCTGCAATTATTTTTAGAAGCGTATCTTCAGCTGGTCCTCTTTCTATTTTGCGGACATTTTAGCGACGGCTGCCTTAGAAACTTTAAAATTAGTACCACGCGTATATTGCTTTAACGCGCAACAAAATAGTTGCGAATGTAGAATAAAGAAATTGCCAGAATCGACTGAAATACGAAGCAAGTTACTTTTATTTCTAAGGAATCGCGTTATATCTAAATAGGGTGAAAGATAGAGGATCGGAAAAGAAGGCTATTTCGAAACATAATATAAAGGAGATCACTTACAGTGCAGATAAATCAAAAGAAAGGGAAAGAATTTGTAACAAAAGACCTTAAACTTCGGGAACAGGTATTGTTTTCTAACGAATGCAAATCTAATATATTCAAATCACATGGTAGAACACCGATCTGGAGAAAACCTGGCACTGAAATGGATGCATGTAACCTACAACCTACGGTAAAGCAAGATGGTGATGAAATAATCATTCGGATTTGTATGGTTGCTTCTGAATTAATTAATGAAATCATCGATGAACACATGTACCCAAATATATATCGAAAGAAATTTTGTTTAAAACTTGGCAAAATTGAATCTCTCTAAGAACACATAATTGCAAACACGTGTACTCTAACAACTAGAACTATACAAGTTCTAGAACTAGTTCTAGTACTAGAACTATACTATTTAAAATGCCAATAAATAAATGAAAGAAGTCTCCGATAAAAATTGCCGCCTGAATCATAAAAAAAAGAAATTAAAATTCACATCGAACAAACGAAAGCTCGCTAAAATAATTATCAGGCACAATACACGTAGCAGATAATTTAATATAGGGTGTCCCCATCTGAATGTTACCCTCTCCAGAGTGCTGATACTTTCGTTGAGCACTGCACGGAAGTGATCTCCGGTTTCTTCCGAGCCGGCAATTAAATCTAAGTAAAAGCGAGCCTCGCGAAGCACGGCGAGTCAATTTCCACGCGAGAGTACAAAGATCGAAGACAATCGCGAGCGCGGAATGGAACCTGTTTAATTGAAGACTGATTCATCAGGGCCGCGTTTAAATCGGCGATAAACGTTGCTCCAAGATAACGCGATTGGAAGGCTACGCCATTGGACACAGCGTGGGCAAACGACACACAACGTGACTAACGAAAGATGTTCGATGGACGCGACTGATACAGTACTACGGACTACTCGAGTATATCGGGCGACGAATAAATGCAAGATTAATGGCCGATTTCACCGAGCACCGACTAAATTTAGAAACCGCGATTTATAGGATTAGTCGTGCGCTTTGAATAGGGAAATTATTGCCGCATCAATGAGTTGCATACGTTAATTGGATACACCCTTCTATGTCAATTTCTTGCTACACGTTCGCCGTTCGAGTGTTCCGCGAAATTGAGATTGCGTTTCGAACGATCGCGCGTGCTCATTATGAAGGATTTTCCAAGGAAGATAAAAGATTTTCCAAGGAAGATAAAAGATTTTCCAAGGAAGATAAAAGATTTTCCAAGGAAGATAAAAGATTTTCCAAGGAAGATAAAAGATTTTCCAAGGAAGATAAAAGATTTTCCATTTTTTTTTTAAATATAAAGATATTTTCTCGAATTGTATATTGGGTCCAATATCTTCGGGAAGCTTTCTGGTGGTAGCATAATTGCACGTTCATACAAGCTCTAATCTTTATTGAACAAAAACTGATCGAAATGATTCTTGACATCGTCATCATTTAAAGTAACCGTTTTAAACCAGCCTTATTTTAGTAATAAATCGTAAATATAAAACATTATACCTGCAATGGCCGTAAGAATATAATGAACTGCTGTTTTAATAATATAGAGTAAACACAAACGCATAGGATAGATGCATAGCAAAATGGAGATAATAGATAAGCCATGTTTGTTATGTATCTGGTACGGTTAACCATAAATTGAAGAAAATGATGACACGTGAATTTTAATTCACATAGCCACGAGACAAAATCGATAACGGGTAAGGATAACTGCGAGAAGCAATATGATTTTATTTGTTATGTATCCGATACGGTTAACGATAAATTGAAGAAAATGATAATCGTGTAATGCGAGTTTTATTCCGACCAAATAATTTCTGAACATTTTAGACGTCCTTTTTGCACGTTAAGATTACAGACGTATCCTGCCAACCAATTGCCTGCTTTTTGCTCATCTCGACGACGTTAATTATATAAACTAATTGGCAGGGAAGTTTCTATCGACAGATGTACCTACACGCGATGCAACGTAATGTTCTAAACGTGTTTAGAAGCGATCGCCGCGGTAGGACTTTGCATCACGCAAATGATCACGTTTTACGAGGTTGATCTTCTTAAGGGGTTAACTTAATTGCTGGTCAAAGCCGGGTGAAAGGCGTAACTGTGAAAACATTCCGATAACAATCGCCGCCTGGGCTTGAATCACTTTAAACTGGCTGGTGCATTGCTCGAAGAAGATCGCAATCTGTATATAATTTATAAACTTTCTACGACACACAAATTCAGAAAATGTTCACCTTGCCCGCGCGACAACTCATTGTACGCTCAACTTCGGTCTAATGATTTATTTAACGTTCCGTGCGCTCTTTCGAAACAGGACCAAAGTTATGTTCCCACGGGTCGGGATTATCCGCGCGTGATTTCAACGAAAGTGATGCCACGGTATGTAGTTCCTGCGATAATTAATTAAAGAGACGGAAACGAAATTTTATCTTGGTTAAAACATTCGAACGACGAGAGAAAATATAGACGAATATTACGGAGTTATGCGTTGAACAGATATTGGGTCGGCTAATAAGTTCGTAGCGTTTTATTTTTTCTTTTATCCTGGAACGATTTGTATGCTGTTTGCCAAAGTGTTTAATTTTTTATTATTCTTCAAGCTTAGAAACGGATTTTCCAGGAGGCAAAAATCAACATTCGCGACATCTGCTTTTCTTCGCTTTTCATCGAGATTTGCCTTGATGAGATCTTTTTTTTTCCTGATACAAGCAACCTAATATAATTAAGAGGTATACGTCGTCTTGTGAAGAAAGTACAATTTTATTTGGTAAAATGTCGATATATTAACACGTGTCCTGAACGTTACACGAACTCGTACAGGGTTAATCTATAAATCATTTACGGTTCACGTTTTTGTAAGTATCGCTTATATCTGACGACTAAGCTCGTACATTTATTATTGTGGAACTCACTTAGCGAGGAAACGTGTACGTTTGAAATTTTCTTTAAAAAGCGTCGATTCGACCCTGCCTATTGTCCTCTGGTCAACTCGCAGAACGGACAATCAACGTACGTGGAAATGTACTCACTCAGAGAGAATGCAACAGAGTTCCAGGTAGAGTAATTAAACGTTTCGACCCCGATTCCTTCGATTGAGCAATAACCTTAAAACGAGACGTTGTGTGTCGGAGGAAAGCATGGATACGCGCGAGGTTTGCCACGGATTGAAGCTTGCGGAGAACGAAACAAAAGCCGCGTATTTTGTAATCGCAAGCAAACGGAGCTTGCGATCGTTAATCGATTCAGGGCAAAATTATGGAGAACGGGAATCAACTAGTACAATTAATTCGAAAGGTCACGCGTTGCAACTAAACAGGTTTGGTAACAATGATTGCCAAGTTCTATAATTAGTAGGAGAAATTCAATGGTCGAGGCAAGTACAATTGAAATAATGATACGGCATTTGGAGGAATCGAGGCCAGTTTGGGTCATTCTTGTTCGAATTAATTCGATAGTTTAAAAATAAATATTAATCAATAATGGTCTACTCGTACTACTAACGAATTCGATCATTTATTTAAACAATCATCGGGAATTCATTTATCGATAGAATTGGTTCTCTTTCGTCTATACTGTCCTCTGGACATATTTTTTTGTAAATTTCAAAACAATTAATTTCACCGAATATAGCATCAATTGGAGCCAAAACTTTTGGAAATAATTATTCAAACTACGATTGGAATCGTTGTCTTTCTCCCATTGACTCTTAACATATTCGCGACCGGCAGATATTTTATGTTTCTAATACGCATCATCGCAAATCTGTATCGTTAGGGCGACGATAAAAATTACAAAATACATTTTGAAATATCGATGTTGTAAACATGCAGTGCACGAAATAAAAAGACTTTAATAATTTGTTCACAACCAGGAATAGAATCTACAGTGGCATAAATTCACAACCAAACTTGTGAATCACACGCAACTTTTACACGAATAATTTCTGTAATTAGCAGAGAACATAAATTTTCGTAAGAGAAAGCTAAAAGTATCTCACGTTCTGTAACAAAGACTGCAAAACTCGGCAATTTACAATTTAAATTCGACTCGTTACCCTTTTAAAACGTTTACGTTTTCATTATCTCTGACTTCCCAGGAGATATACCGGAGAAGTTTTGAAAGAGAAAATCGAAAATAAATCTATCCATCTGCCTCGCATTTTCTAATTAAAATTACGTGACTGGGATTCTCTAACAAAGATTAATTGTAAGCAAAATCGCAGCCATTAGTCATCGCTATGTCAATTATTAAAACAAAGTGAGTATACACCCTCGTTCATAAATATGTAGACACTTATTAACCTTCGATGAATAATTAATATACTATATTATTAAATTAAATTATTACTATACAAATTTTGTTGCTAAACCCTATATCGAATGTGCATTTAACAACATTTAAATAATATTTCTGAGCGGGGCTGTATGTATAAATACAAAAAGAGATGGCTAAGAACGAAGAATATAATTAATATAAAAACAGAAACAGTTACGTGAGAGTAATACAATTTTTGTTTAGAACTCGCAGAGCTTTCAGCTGTGACATTACGAATCAATAGTTCGCTATCTAGCTTCCTCCAAATTATAATTAACCAACCTGTACGACTACCCAATCGTAAGCTTCAAAGAGACTTTTATATCTACTCAAAACTAACACGCTTAAACAAACAGAACTACGACTCGATTTAAAATCCACGGTTTCCCTTTAAACTTCACGTTGATGTAACGTAACCTACTTATGCGAAACAAAAAGCGAGACAAGTCTACTGCGAGTAAAACGTAACACTTGGGATGAAGATGGCGGAGAATGCGCGCAGAGAAAAAACGTCGAGCAAGGAACCCGCCTAGAAACCGATTCAATCAACGCACTTATGCAATCATCGCCGTCGAGTTTCTCAGAATCACTTCCAGGCCGACAGCTCGCTACGCCCGTAAATAAAGTTCATGCCGATCAACGGGGTAGAACGGCCGTTTCGAAGGTGTTGTTTCGAAGGAAAAGTAAATCACTCACTTGCATGTTCCGCAACGATAGATGCAATTGCATTGACGACCAAAGCCAAGCAGGTAACATTGATCGATCGGTGTTATCCTTCGAGATCACTTGTCGCACCCTCGCCACCTTGTGACACGAAACGAACTGACGATCCACTGAGGATGGACGACGACGCGTCCGTCTACCTGTTGCCGAAGGGTAGACTTCCTTTCAATTCCACCCTACCACGAATCCCCTCGGTCAAAGACAATTTTTGGCGCCCTCTTTCGGCACGGAAACGTTGTAAACTTCTTTGCATAATTGTTACTTTAAAATCACTAATTTTGTCAATTTTTTTGGAAGTTATTTGTAAGTCGTAAATTGAATTGAATTTATTTCGGTTGAAAGTAATTTATTTTTAATTTAAGAAACGAATGTTTTTGATTAAACTATAACTAACTTTATCGTTACAAAATTTTATATTTATTATGAAATATGAAAATTTAAATTATATTATGATTATAGTAATTTTAATGATTTTTATAAGTTATGAGTTTAATAATTTTGTTGACGTTAATGATTTGTATAGAAGTTTTGGTTTTAATAAATTTGTTAATTTTATTAAGTTATCAATTAACTTTACTTAATTTTAGGGGCTTAGTAAAACGACTCCAGATTTGTTGAGGGACTCTGGAAAAGTTATTGAAATAGTCTAGAATTGTGTTGATAAATACTGACTATTTTAATATATCTTCCAAACATCCTTAATTAAATCGTAATCACATTATATCAATTGCATTACGAGTGACTACGTTTTCCTGTGTGTGTTGGGTTGTAGAATTATTTCATTTTGTTTCATTTTTACCTACTAGACTTTGTCGAGACTGACATATTCTATTATACAGAAATTTTGTTCAAGAAGATTTCTGCTTCAGAATTTTGTTTTTTAATACAACATACATGTATCGTCCACCATTGCTACGCTGACAGGAGTATATTGTTATTGAAAATCGTAATCCTGAAGCCTGAAACGCTACGTTTACTGTGTTGTAATTTAGAGAACCTGCCCAATAAAAATAAAACAATACCGAATGCAGTTTCGTAATTGTGTCCTATAATATATTTGCCTTTCTTTTGAAAGTTCCCGTACATCCACTAACCAGAGATACCTAACGTAAGGATACCTGTACGCAGGTGAAGTGGAATTACCCAGCCATTGCCTTCCATAGCAAAAGGTCTCATTGAGACAGGTACGAAGACAATAAAAGCGCGCGATGTACTAATACGAGATTAACCAGGACTTAAACAAAAGTCCTGTCATTTTTGAAATTACGGGTAGAAGCTTCATTGAAGTCGTCGGACACATGGCTTTGCCAGGTTTTAGTACATACTTTTTGTGCTATTAGGGTGTCCGAAGAGAATAAGACAAAGGCTAGTGCAAATTGTAAAGCTTCTTCAATTTAAACCTCTTACAACGCACGAAAGAACCCGCGTTAATTAACGAAGAGGAAAGACTTTTAGGAGTTTGAAAATTATTTCACGAAAATAGTTCTGTATCCATGTATGGAGAGCGTGTGAATACCGTATGCGTTTTTCAATTTTTTTTTAGTGTAGTGTTCTTAGTTCGTTATTATATTTAGTTAATTCTTGTATTCTTTCATTATTATGTACTTGTATAATCGAATAGTAATTTGTCTGTTCCGTATTAAATAACGACGTCAATAATTAGTTTAATGCCTAACACTTTTACATTTTATAACATGACGCTCACTTTTCGGAAATTCATAATTCGTTCGATTGCGATCGTTCATGTTTCTAGTAGAACAACATATAATCCAATGTGGAATATAAATGAATTGTGGTTTCACTTGTATTTTCAACGAAAACTGTTGACCTTCCAATTTAAGGAAAGTACAGATTGTGTGTTTGATTGTATGCGTTCGATGATCTCAAAAACCACTGGACCGATTTAGATGGAACTTTCATTGCTGGCTTCTGTATGATCTCTCAAGTGTCATAAGATACATACTCATGCTATCTAATTGAAACTGTTCCATCGCTCGACAAGAAATCTATCTCGGAAACAAAGGTCCATTCTGAAAAAAGCCAAAATTGTTTTGCAGTATTACATGCACATTACAACCTCCATAGTGTGTCGTTCCAAACCGCGACTGCAATATCCGTGCCTTCCCTTGTAAGCTTAGCATTCCGTGGCAATATACTGCTAAGAAAGCATCTCGAGGGTTAATTATTCCAGGCAACGTACAGAAATTAAGATAGTTTTACAGGTATAGTACAGGTATCCGTTACATTGAACTCGTCGAGTTGACGCATAAATTTGTGCCCTTTTATGCCGAGCAGAACTTTCTCTCGCAAATAATAATTTCTTTCGATTAGTTAACTCGCCGTCTCCCGTGGAAAGGTTAAAGGGACCAAAGTGACGCCAATACATAGTATTAAAAGCTCGAATGTACGGACGATACTCAACGTAAACTATCGTGCCCGTAACGAAATTCGAGTCACGACTCTGTTACAAAGTTTCACGCGCCCCGTAAATAGCGTCATTGCTTGAATAAACATACGCTGAACGGGCAGCTTAATTGATACTAATTTTATATTTTATATCAGAGATTACTTGCCACCTTTGATATCGTAGTATAACTGGTTGCTATGAAAAACTGTCTAAAGACACTGAAACCTCCAAAATCCAAGTGTTGTATAATTTTGGCACGCACTATTTTAGATAACATTGTACGTAGTGCGATCTTTCTAGCTCCTCGTAGTAATCCGAATGAATGAAGTCGATCAAATGGACGAACACTACAGTTTTGAACCTGAAATCTTCTACGTCACACCTGTGACAACGAGGGACACCGAGCCATTGAAGAATGCGATTGCCCGTCATAGGAAGTTTCACAATTCACGGTGCTACGGCCACTGTGAAAAGTGCTCGCCTCTATAATCATACCTGAGCCATCCGTTCCTAGAAGGTCGAAAGGTTCGCCGCAGTTTGCGGCAGGTAGCCATTGTAATAAAACAAAGCCGACTTTCGTTGTTAAACGATCAACGGTTAACTAGAAATTGGTATACTCGGAACGTAATGAAACGTTTTCCTGAAAGCATTTTCCTTTTCCTTCGATTGCTGGTCGACAGCATCGTAAAAGTGTCCCTGTCGAACGTTGTAAAGCCGAGGAGTGAAGGTATTTAAATTACGAAGGTAACCGTCTCGATATCATCTGAGAATGGTGGCCACAGATTAATTTAAGAACTTAGATTTAAATAAATGCACGTTTGTTTAGGCGTTGGTTTCTTTTAACCATTTCGGAGCCATTTCGTTACAGAACGTTCAAACAGGAATTACGTCGTGTTACATGATGTAACTAATCAAGCAAATTGCAGTATCTTCTAAACAGTTACCTTTTCGTTATATACATAGGTCAGTATTTTTTTTATAAAGAATGTCTAGCTCCACTACTTAATGCATAAAAATGTACCTCATTCTATATAAAAAAACAAAATTGATTTTCATATATCCTCGACGCGTTCACCTACGGAAAAACTAATAACACCAGAATTTTCCCCACTCGATACCATTTAAGTTTGTTATGAAACATTTTTCTCTACATGCCAGAATACCGAAGTTATCAAGATGTCAAAATCGGCCGAGACACCCTGTATATCTTGATACACGTACCATATTTTCATTTGATTTTTCGTGACATTTGAATAGTAACCTTCAAGGAATCATTGAGTCCGGTTGAAACGTTGTTCATAAAGTTTAAAAAAAATAAAGTTGCGCTAGCCCTGCTCCACTACCCAAACACTTACTTCCATTGTATCATGTGCCATCTCGACACGCCTTCAATTAAAAACAACACCGTAGAAGATTCATTGGCGTAGTCGTAAAGGCACTTACTGCTGACAATCGCAGAAATATGTATAGATGGAATCAGGAGATAAGATTAACCGATAGAGATACGGAACTGATTAATTAAAAATAGAGAAAACATAACAGATACGTTTCATAACTCAGAAACTGCTCGATTTTCCATTCCGTGTTTATCAATGTAGTACTAATATTTTGATGACTACTAAACGTAATTATTTTAATAATTTTTGAAGTACGCTCCTGGAAACTATCTCTAACAAATTAATTCACGAGATATCCCGGTGGTTATTAAACACGTGAGAAAATCAAAGAAAATGAGCTCTGGTTTCTGCATACTGGAATAGGGTGGAATCTTATGGGTGGTAAATTTTTGTTTAGTATTAAAATTTTAATTATTTCGAAACATGTTTTATATTGTTTTAAATTGTTTTTCAAAATGATAAGAAGAGTCAGCAGAGAAAATATTCAAATAGGAGTTCGTTAACGCTTCCAATATATTTATTGAAAGTTTGTTATCGCAAACGAAGTGTTCAGTTTTCGCTAAAGTGAAATTTATGCATCAGCAATTCCGAATCATCGGCATAAAGTAATTTTACTCGGCACGATCATCTCGAAAGTTTTGTTTATCCGTACACCATTCGAATTTATGGTATTGATATCCTCGTTTCCACGTATCGCGACGCTAATGTTTACGTTTATGCTCGTTAAATTTTGAATCGTACGTCGCGGATGGCCGACCAATAATTAACGTTCAAAGCGTGGATAATATGCACCGTAAATCGACAATTATTTAGGACACGGTTAAGTTTCTCGACGACCGACGCGCAGAGTGGTAAACGGTTTCTATAAAGATTCAGCGCGAGTCTCCTATTCGGAGAAAATTTCGAAAAGAACAACGACGAAATGGTGACATTAACGTTAAGTCCGATAAGTATTAGAATAGATTTACGGTGACTAATGAATCCTATCAATTTCCTCACAAATCACTCGCAAACACCAAAACAAATTATTATCTACTACTGATCCCGTTGGGTTGAGCGTATCGGAACTGGTCGCGCGACAAGTAGTCAAACCGTAATAAAATAACAAGCATAACGAAAACGAAACCGAGTCCCGTATTACGAGATATGGTCTGTTTGTCGTAAACACGTGGCGGTAAACTTTCACGAAACAAAGTTACACTTTCGCGAATTATTAATGCAAGCGTGAACGAGAAAAAAAAAAGAATATGGGTCTCAGAAATGAGTTCCCCACGAGCGTTGATCATCCTTTCTAGCTCTTAATAGTACGCACGTCCTCAACCTGTTCGCCTGGAAAATTATCTTACGGTGAAAATACGACGTACGTGCATTCCGCGGCGTGGAAAGCCACCGACGAAAATGTTTTTCTCGTCGGTGGTCGCGCGCACTTTCGATAACGTTTATATGGTTTTTTTTTTAACGGGCGGACGAGTGAAAACGAAACGCTTCAGGAATGAGCAAATATTGAGAATGGGGGCATCGAAAGCGCGAAACATCCTGAATTTTTAGATGTATTTACAGAAGTTATTTTGATAGATATACGAACCAGTTCGTTTTGTTTGCAAATTAAAAAAGAGCTAGATTATATAATAATGAGGATTATTAAGGCTCAAGGAAAAATATGGAACAAATGGCAGGAAGGAATACGAAATAAAAATTTCTGATTCGGGAAAGTAACGTTTCGAAAAATTAAAAAAATATTTACTTAGAAATCGTGTCGATAGCATTCTTTTATATTACTGCAACATGGAAATTTATAATTATGACTGTAATGATAACAGCTTTGAAGATGACTCAAAACCAAGAATTGAATGTTACATTAAAAAATGAAAAATATTTATTTGCGATTGAAAAAACTGGGTTTTTGTTATTATTTCGCAGTCGCAAGCTTTTGTATCGATATTCTGACTGTAAAATGTATGAAATTAAATATTGAAAAAAATCATGTAATTGCGGTAGAATGTTTAAATTAGGTTCAAGCTTCGCATTCGAATGAACTTGACTCTCTATAACCACGTGTGACTGCGGTCGCATACCCGTATATCAATTTTTCCATGTCTGATTTCACCTTTTTACTATCGAGCGTCATTGCGGTTTTAGAGTAATTGTATGGCCACCACAGGAACTTTTTGTAACAGTTATTACGTATTTATAATTCCTGACACCAGAATGGATGCATTTGGGCGAGTATTTTGATTAGAAAAATATATTTCGATGTTCATCTTATTAACAAAAATGTTCAGAAAAGAAAAATAATGCTTGTTATAGAGGAGGTCTCGAGTGTAAAAGGTTAATCTGGTCGTATTTCGAATCTACCTTAGGGATCTGATCAAATCTCAATTTTTATCATCGAATTCGCCCTTTCTGCGACATATTTTTCTTTCCACCCCCAGGTTCGCCCTAATTTCTCCTTCGCGACGTCTCCGAATTCCCTTTCCACTCGATATCAAACTTCACTAATTCTTTCACTTCGTTAATTTCAATATTGAAAATTTATTATTTTTGTTTACCAAATGTTAGTCTATTTTTAGTTTTTTTGCAACTTTGTGTATAGAAACTACGGACAAAAATAGAGAATAAGTGTTTTTTGTTTTTTTGCAGTTTAGCGATGATTATTAGACATACAGGGTGTCTCAGAAACGTTGGAAGTCCTTGAAAAGGGTGATTCGGGGTGTGATTTGAAACAACATTTTGCAAAAAACGTCTTTCAGCGAAAATGTTTCAACCTGCTAGATTCTCGATAAAAACGAACAAAAAGTTCAGAAAACGTGCGTTTGTCTAGCAAAAGAATAAACAACTAACCTCCCCGAAAAGAATTTTAAAGACAACCTAAAATTACATTCCTAATCACATTATCCGTCACTTTTTCCCACCGCAAATTCAAAAACGTAAACGTCCAGAAACGTAACTACGCCAATGTATGGATCCATATCGACGTGGAAAGATCTCGACCTGCTCCGCTCAGAGGCGAACGAAAGTAAAAATGACGTGCCATTTTCCACCGAAACTGTTGCTCGTCGCCATTCAACGGAGTCGCGAGTACAATTGGGAACGCGAGAAGCGAAAGCTTCCACACCTTGACGTTTCCGGGCAAAGAAAGTTTCTCGCGGGCCTGTTTTTTGAAAGTTTTACGCCCGCCATCGGACGCGGCGGAACTCGCCCGAGGAAGCTGTGAAAAGTCCAAATTCAGGACAACGCGAGCGTACGTCCTCGCGTGAAAGTTTTAGGCGACTCCGTGTGCATCTAACGACAGTGGCGGATGTCGTACCGTAGGAGCCTCGAGCTAAATTATTTTTAGGAGCTCTTTAACATTTTTTTTCAAACGATTCATGGAAGACAGACGTTACTGTTATGGAAATATTAGGTCATCCCGTAAATTCGAGTCATTTATCGACTATTAAACTATTCAACTATTTCAATTGTTATTTGAAACATACTTTTAAATGTTACGAATACCTAAAGACGCAAGTACAGTTTATTTCGCAGTCTACCCTTTGAAAGGGGTGGTTGGGGGACGTGGTTGGTGTTGACGTTTTCGCAAAGGAAAAGGTTATTTCAAATCATCCCCCGAACCACCCCTTTCAAGGAACTCCAACAATTTTGAGACACCCACTAATACATACTATTAGTATCGTAATTTTTCGTTAATAATTCAAAAACGAAGCACCATCCGACATTTTTGCATAGAAAATTACGGTTCAGAATCGTTTCAACTACCCTCGTTTCCGGTTCTCACATTAATCCTGGAACACCCTATATATACCTATACCCTATATATACATAATGAACATGGTACAAGGGCTCATGGACCAGCAATGGTTCAAGGCCATGTTTCTGTTACTAATAAAAAAAAAAACCAAGTATCATTTCCTTGAATCAAAATTTAGATCACGAAGTGAGGTGAACGTTGAATCATGTACCTTACGATTGATATCCTCTCGAGCCCTTACACCGTCCAACATGCAAATCCAAACCCTTGTACGGTCGTTTATATTTTCTTTTCTAGACAGACGTACATTCTCAATCCTTTCTACTATCCCAATCGCGTAAATTCCGCAGGATGTTCGCTGATTTCGTAATCAGCCGCCCCTGACCTAGCAGCTCCAAGTGAAACCGACTCGGAGAGCTTTGTACGCGACCAGTTGATTATTACTCACGTGAATCGAAGTTTATGCGCGGGATCGTTTTACCGTGCAAACACGGTCAAACGATATAAACGGCCGCCGTATAACTCGCGGAGATACGTTTAGTCGACGCGAATCGAGAGAAAAAAAAAAAGGAACCAACGGTGGACACACACCACTCGTGGTTCGATATCGTGCACACAAGCCACCGCTGCCGGATGCGATTCGTCCCAATAATTAACGATTTCCCTCGGCAAGCTGACACTTCTTCTTCGATTATAAATTCAGTGCATCTCGCTGGAACGTTACAGCTCTAGCAACGAGACGATAAAAAACCGAGGAACAACGTTCTCGTGCCACGGTGCTCGCACGATACGGTCTTGTCCGCGTCCAATCGCGATTCTTGCCGATACTGTTTGATAATATTTACCCGTGCCCCAGATCGAGACACCTTCCGGCGATTCGACCGCTTAGGTTTTCAGACAGACGGGCTTTCAAACGGAAAAGATTTGTGTTTGGATGTTTCCTGGGCTGATGAATGGACTCACGATTTGGAGAAATTGCGGATGCTGGGATTCGTAAGAAAGTGGCTCAATGTATATCCGACTGGAACTTTTCTGACTGTAAAAGAATGTCGCTTTGACGTGATTGAGGAAATGTGACACAGATTTGAGTGAAATTTTGGAAAAGTATCTTTTATCTATTGTCACAAACTCTCTTTCTCTCTGTGTGTGTGTGTAAGTTATTTAAGGGAAATTAAATTTCCTAGCAAAATGGTGTAGAGATGTTCTTTAGTAGGGATGAAAAGAAATCTTCGAAACGAACAAACAAATGACGCTGTAGATAATCTTTAAAAGGTCAACGTATTCAAGAGGTATTGCACTTTGAATTTTGGTAAAAAGATTACTCTATAAGTGTATCTTTTTAAAGAACATAATTTAACCCTTTATTTACTGACTTTCTTACAATTTTTTGAAATCTAGGCGTCCGTGTTGCTCTTATATCATCTTATAGAGTTGTCTCTAACTAGCTTCCGAAAGAAAAAAAGCTTGTGCTGCCAATTAAAAACGAACTTCATAGAAGCGGACTTGAACGTCACAATAGGTTTCGAAGCAATTAATACAATATCGTGAGAATTGTATTGAAATGAAATGAATATGAAAGGGTTGAAAAAAATTAAGTAGAGCATCTTATGTCTGAACTCCTAAAAGCGATGAAGTTATGGCCCTTCGAAGGACGTGGTTTCGCTATAACCTTCTTTCGAAAAGGGTCTTGTTTCACGGTTGGGACTCTAACGGGACCTACTTGGACTAAACCTGCAAAGATGGAGATATCACTTTTCATTCGATCCTCGTGGAAGTGGGTCAATAAAATCCCACCGATAGGACTAAAATTACGGAACAGTGCTCGGTGCAACACGCGATTCAACGCACGCTTATTGACATGAATGCGTGTCACGCGTTCGACGAGAGTCGCTATGCGTTTCCCGGTATCTAATCGGTGAAAACTGCCGATGATCATCCGCGTGTCATACGAATGGGAAATAATAATAAAAGGAACGCCTGCGGGGTGGGAATCGGCGCGCACAGTCTGTGTGCATAATCTAACAACCGTAAGCTTTGTCGCTAACTCAGGAGCATGTAGTACAAAGACAACAGATAGAGCGTTAATTTCGATAAATATTGAAAATAGATAAGTGGCACGGAATCATATTTTTTAATCGATTTCGAAAATGATGTGGTTACTCGATTCGACGTGTATATTGCCCTAAGAATGAAAAATTTTGAATTTTCCGCCGTTACAAGGTTGCATTGTATTTAATAATTTAATCGAATTCATCAAGAGCTGGTGAGTAATAATGCAGTTTAAATTTATTTCATACTTTTTAGTGCTTTTTTTCATACTTTCGAGTAATTATATCTAGAGCTGAGGCGAGTATTCGTATAAATTATGTAGAAGTTGTTTCATATTTTTTCGAAGTCGGTTACATTTTCTTTCCAAAAAATAAATTTATTTCATTCGAACAGAAAATTTGTGCTTTGTACTAATTAAATAATACGCGTCAAATGCTTATTTTTCAATGGTGTATCTGTGTGCAAAGTTTCATGAAACTCTATGTGCTACAGTCTCGCTAGAGGATCTCCAGTTTGTCATCGAATAATTGTCGAAGAAAGGGATCATCTAAATTCGAGTAGTTCATTCTATCTATTAAGAATAGTGCAATCGAAGAGAATGTTCAAAGTAAGTCCAATTTAGGCAAGCTTCCACCGTATTTTAGCAACATTTAGCGAGGGCATCGTTTGGGTAAAACGTTTCATTGCGTGGACGTGAGTGCAGAGCGCTGAGCAAAGACAGCGAAATGATTGTACAGAGCAAAACACAGATTGCGGGAAGAACCAGGAACGTTTTGATACTCCTAATGACCAGCATTATGCATACATCCCCAGCTATCAAGCCATTACGGACAAAGCGCGAGCAAAAGCGACTCCTTCAACATGGAAATAAATGCATGCTGTTATAATTAATGTAAAGTAACGTCAGCGTTTGCTGAGAGTTTCTAATTCCAAGCTTGCTCTCCAGGCAATTTATTTCGCTCAAGTCTCTCTTATCTCATACACCGTAACTGTGAATGGGACAAAATTTTATTCGTAAAGAATCCCATTCTCTTCTCCATTCATTGAAATGGAACTAGCTTATTACATAGACGCACATAGTTTCGAAAGAGAGTGTAATATTTAACACCTAATCTCGTTAATTGCACGTTTAGAATTTCTACTTGAAATAAAATTCGCGAAAGATTGAGATTTATAGTAAACACTGGATTGCTTGAAAATATTTCGGTAGTAAATTATATTCTTTTGATGTATACTAATGCTAAAACTGAATAGGTAATATTATCGATTGAAAATTCCAATCGTATTCCGAGTAAGTAATTAAAATGTACAGAAAACATTTTTTTAAATTTTGATGTATCCGAGGTTACGAAAAATGATTTAATAAACTTCCCATGTCTCCATCGCACGTCTTGTTTCATTCGAGTGCGATAAATTTGGTGGTAACCTGCGATAGATAAACCAAGAGAGACGTTCCTCTCTAGTAGAGAAATTTCTGTTTACAAGTATTCATTTGCAACCGGTTACAAATTGCGATACCTCGAGGAGTAAACGTTGACTCAGCCAGTTGTCATAATGCTCTGACAGAAGTGGAGCACAAGTGACAAATATTCCTCGCAAAGCACGCGTTAATTATTGCTATCAGCTTACAGGATTTATCATTCACAAAACGTGTAGGTATACGTGTATACATGGACAAGCTTACGTGTATACATGGACAAGCTTACGTGTATACATGGTACAAGATGATGAATTTGCAGTTTCGAACAAGCTATTATTTATGATATTCTACATTTCGACCGTTTGGAATACAGTCGTCATCGGAATGAACGTTAGAATTGAATTTACAACATTAATATGCAAAAAGAATTTACTATATCAATGTATGCAACGTAATGACTTCTTTAAAGCCTTATATTCTTTTGATATTTAATACGATTTATATAGGGATCATTTCACGCGAAATCGAAAATTAAGCGCGATTGCGAACGTATTTTTATTTCAATGATAGTCTTTTGCTTAAAAAAAATCATCACATTGCATACATTGATACAGTAAATTCTTTCTATATAAACATATACTTAGTAAATGTATTTATAATGTTTAAAGGTTCCAAAGACGTCTCCAAAGTGTCGACAGGTAAAATAAATAAGAGTTCGTCCTGAAAAATAATTCTCCAAACAATCCTCCATTATTTACGAACTGCTTATCGCGCAATTTTCGATATTCGCTCTTGACGAGGTCAGTTACCCCCAAAAGTTCCAAAGAGGCAGAGTGGATCAGGCCTCTCGCAGCTGCCGATGGAACGAGCCGCGCAGATGCAGTACGCAAATCGCAATTGCAAACAAAAGAACGGATATTCGGACTCACCTTGCTGCTTATGCGGGATACGAGTGTCTCGATGTGGCATTGCCATTCCAAGGCACGTAGAAACAGCAGGTGCCACCGACGTTCCAGAGACCTCGCGATTCGCAAAACTTGCGGCGGTTCCCGTTGTTCCTGTTCTTTCTCTGGCTCCTGTTTTTCTTCTTGTTGCTGTTGCGATTGTTGCTGTCGTTGTTCCTGTTGTTGCGTGTAAACTTTATCGCCTAATTTTACTACCGAGCTAACGATACGACCGTGCGCCTCTATGTCTCGTTGGAGTACCTGGAATCATTACCGAAACATTGCAATGTTATTACTTGTCTATGATATGAAAAAGAAAAAAAAAAAGGAAAGAAAATTTTGAAAAGTCTGAATTTTGAAACGATCTTTTGAATTTTCCAAGAATTTGAAAAAATGGAGCTGCTCACTTATTGACGCATACCTCTCGGCGTGACCTTTCGCAGGGCCTAAATTCGCATTCGAATCCTACACTTAAATCTTACAACGAGGAGTCATTTATTTACAAATGCTGTCGCATGTTATATATTTTTTATAAGATGAATATTAAATAATAACACTTGCAAGAAAATGTCTTGAATCTGTTAATGGTAAAGTCGTTCTGTAAAAAGTTGATCGAAATCGGTGCCATTTAATTGGGTAATTTTCGCCGGCCCTGCCCTCGATTGCTTAACATAAAATTGTGACGTTTAGCGCGAATACAACTTTTCGCACTATTTACTACAGACTTCGTTCGCACGAAACTGGCACGTTATTTCGTACACCGATGAAAGGGGTGTGCCTAATGAAATAACAAAGCTTGCCTCCGGTACAGAGTCTTTCTTTTTTTTTTTTTTTGGTTGGCTTAACACATAATTACGATTTCGATCAGATGCCCGCACAATAAAAGGCTATTAAAAGATTGAGGTTGTGAACGTCATCAGTCACGTCGCGTCACTTTTATGATCAACTCGTGACAAAAAACGAACATTAAACAAGAACGTTAGTCATCCACGTCGCATAATCATTCGTTGGATTCGACGTTTAAAAATTGTTTCATTCGAAATTCGAAAGTTTCGGGATGCGAAAGCCTTGGCAGGTCGACACAATTGAAAATTGGTCTATAGATTGAGTGAAAATCTCGCAATTATCGAAAAAGTTTGTGAGATATTTATTATCATTATTGATAAGATATTAAATAAAATATCGATAAAATATATTGTCTAGTGGAACATGCACTAAATGTGGAAACATAAATAAATACGTAATATTTGTTTGATACCTATTGACCTACAAATGAAGCATTTTTGTTACGGTCGATACTGTGTTTTGAAGCCGATGTAATTTTATTAGAAAAAGAAGTACGTTCGGTCTACACGTGCAAAAACCTACTAGAACGGTACATGGCGGCGACATCCAGTCTGCATTAGTTATATTTAGACATTGCAGGAAGCTTTCGACCGTTCTTTTAAAAGAAAGACAGTAACATCTGGGTTAATGAATTTTCACCACAAATTAGGGCAACTGTATTCTTCTTTCTACGACATAAAAATGGATTTTATTTTACATTCTGATGTTACTGAAATATGTATTTATTTACAAATGAAGTATTTTTGTCGAATTCATTTAAATCTTGCGTCACTCGAGTATGCATACTGGAATTTGTTGCAAACAGAACATTTGCATCGTACAGAATAGATTTGCTTTTTTACAAAAATTTGGTAAAACGTCACACGGTGGCGACATTAAGCTTCCATTAGATATATTTAGACGTTACAGGAAGCTTTCAACCGTTCGAGTGAATTTTCGTCCAAGCCGCACAAAAATAATTTAAACGCGGTAACTTTGCTTCGAATCCGAACGAAACATTAAATTTTACCTGAAAATTGAATACATTCTTGTACGTACAGCGACAAGACAATCAAAGCGCGGTCGTTTGGTCCAAAACTCGGTTTCCATAAATCAGGCGAGGCCATAAACTGGGAGACGTTAAGTGGCAAATTACTATCATTCGATTAATTCGAAAGCGTGTAAAATGACGAATCGAGCTCACGGATATTAAGTGCAACAGGGAACAGAAGATTCGAAAGCGCCCGGAAGCCTAAATAAAGTTCGATTGATGCGCCTTAAATCACGTTTCGAGTAAGTACCGTTATCGGTGGGTGATCTTCGAAAGTCTTCTTTCACGCTGAGCGACACAAGATTAAGTTATGCCTTTAAAAGCAAGCACCGGGGAGAAACACGATTAAAGCACACGTTTAACTCCGTACTCCGTACAGTAAATCAACCTCGGAACGATGTCGATCGTTCGCACACGAAACTTAACAGTTTGCTCCTAAAATAATGTTTCCGATCCTTTCGGATACCGTCTCGACGGGATATTGATTTATTTATCGTGTCAGCGAACGTCGATATTTATTGCACCGCTGCGTGATTCGACATCTTCGCGACTATTCGAATTTATCGATGAATCTGTGAGATGTGGAACAAGATATTCGAGAATTCGTAGCTGGCGGGTATGCCTCAACATCGACAAATCCAGAATCGTGTATCGCGAAGTAAATCGAAATCATGGAAATTCCATAAGAAACGTAACAAAATAGAGGTAGAAAAGAAAGAGCGACAATATAAATATTATATAACGCTGCGTGAAGAAATACTAGTAATTTACGACAAGTATGAATGAAGTTCTTAGCGGCTAATTACTATGCAGAAAACAGGATTTAACTGCAGGTTGAAATCGAAAGGAATAAGAGAAAATAATCTCTGTCATTTTTCCATGTCCGTTAAGTTGTGAAACAACCTTGGCTCGGAGTAAAAGACTTTAATGCAGCGAGTTAGAACCTCTAATGATTTCGTGCGTAAAAAGAAGTTAGATTATGGCACAAAAAAGAAATAACTTTGAAAAGAAAACGTTTTCTTCTAGCAAGAGCCTCTAATTATCTGGTAAAAATTATTCTGAGAGTGAATTCATTGCTTCGATGCTTAATATTAATATGCTTCCGTATCATAAACAAACAATTTATCAGATCGAAGAAGACCACAAACAGACACGTTTGACACTTTTTAATAAAAAGCAACATCTTAACTCCTCAAAAGTTGGCCTATGCAATTCTCCTTACTCTTTTCTTCCTTACCCTTTTCAGATTACACATCTGTATTAAATTCTTGCGCTCGAGATAAAACGGTTCGAATTTGCTTAGCAGAGAATGTATTAAAAAAAAAATCCCCCAAAAGGACAAAACTCGACGTTCTAGACTAGAATACTCTCCTAATTCCTGTTAACGACGGAGACCAATGATCGACTCGTTACGTACACGATGTCTGTATCGCATGACTCGATTCGCCTTGGCTCTCCCATTAATTAATTCACCGATGAAAAGTGCAGTCTTGCACCGAAACGCAGCATCCGAGTTGTTTCGCGCACAAAGAAACAGGTAGACACCGTTTCTCTCCGAGTAACACACGATCCCGGCGAACATATCGAATCCTGGCGTTATGAGAGGCGATATTAATGGCACCAAAGTCGTGAAACCCAATATCGAACGGCCACGCTTTTACTCATTTTTCATTCCAGCCTTCGGCTTCCTCCTTTCGACGCACCAGGTGAAATTCATCAATTCGACGCGATTAATGAGCAGCAAACAAAAAACGAACGCGACTAGGAGGAAGCAAGCGGCGAACGACGAAGGAAAGCGAGGCCGGGGGTTCGTAGAAATTCGCGCAGCCTTACTTGAGCGGCGCGAAGAACACACCGTCAGACACGGTTCCCAGTAAGAAGGAAGTATAAAGTAGGATTATGATTTTCCTGCCCACGGCGGGATTGAAACGAGCGATAAGAAACCGCCGCACACGGCGCGCGGTACGCGCTTCTTTTTGCTCGCACTCTACTTTCCTATCCCGTGCATAATCAACGTTTGCTCATAATCGGACGGCGCTATTTTTTTTTCCGTTCGCGATTGACGACGCGCGTTTCGTGCGTTCGACCTGACGTTGAGAAAATACTGACCGCTTTTCTCGCGAATTTTCCGAGTCGACGCAAGTAAGATGTGGAGGATCGCGTTGTGAAATTTAGTAGTATTTTTCGAGAGAGTGTATAATTTTTATAGGATCATCTCATTAGTATTGAAGCTTGAGTGGTTTTTGTCAATAATAAAAAAGATGAAAATGGAGCAGCACAATCAACCAAGAGATATTATTACAGAAGCTCGAATTAAAGAGAGCACTTCAACTTTAGGACCCAATAGGATTTTCTACACGAACGTAATGTAAACACAATTATTAAAAAATAACTTACGAAATGGATTCGATACAGAGCTCTCCCATTAATTAATTCAGCAATGAAAAGTGCAGTCTGCGATTTCTTATGCGTACCTCTACGGACTAAGTTCCGCGAGGATCTCAGCGATGATCACACGACTGGCGATCGAGTATCGATTAGAAATTCATTTCCAACGCGAGCCAATCGATACGTGGCTCGGAAAAGCGTACAAACCGTATAATTTCGACGGATCGCTCGATAGCTTCGAGGATGAAACAACGCGAAATTCGCCATCGGGGCGGCAATCGTATTGCTCGATCGACCGGATGATTTACGCGGCGGGTTTTCCTTTTTCCTTGGCAGAGATTAGATCGTTATCCCACGAGGTTTCCTTGGTTGAATATAAATCATGGTTCCGGGTATCGCGAAATACCGAAAGCGGACGCCGTGCACGCTTCGGTGCAAAGGTTAAGCACACGCGTACAAAAGAAACGTTAAAAGCTTTTATTGCTTCCGCGAAGCAAGTCAAGCATTTCGACTCTCTGTACTCGTTACGCTTCGACATTGTTGGTGTCACGATATTTCGCGCGCAGAAGCGCTCTTTCGTTTTAGGAGCGAGAGGAATGAATGTACTTTATGGTTGACTAACGCGAATTCACTCCTGAGGGAAGTTTTCGGGAAAAATGGTAAAATCTGTTAGCTTTGTGGAAGCTTGCATTTTTTAAACCGTTGCGAAAAGTGATGACTCAAACCCTCCTTAATTTCGAGTGCATAATAATTATTTCTTACAAAATAAATCAGGTTACATCAGACGTTCGAATTGCGATCCGTCTTATACGATGCAACGCTTTGCACTTTGTGTCAGAGTTTTCGTTGTCGCCATAATTAATGTCAATGTTTGGTGTGGCATTTTAAATGGTTACTTAATATTTCTTCGAAGAAAATTTGACAGCTGCTCGATATCTTAACTTTTTGGAAGGAAAACTTGCACACTTATTGCGAGACATTTCACTCCAGAATGTACGAGAAACAGCTACGTTTTATGATGGGACCTTCGAAGAGTGGCAAACTGATATCTTCCATATTTTCCGAGGAAATACTCCCAAAAAATTACGGTATTTACTTGAATATATGTATAAAACGTTCTCAAAGTTTCATTAAATTATATATATTTCTTTCGTGCTCAAAAAATTCATGCAAATCACTAAAAAAAATATACTCCTAAATTTATTTTCCCTCTTAACTGGTGTATATTACCCCTGTATATTTTAATATCATCGAAATCTCTGACGTTGCGACACAAAAACGATCGATCTGACGCAGAAAGATCCGTGTATAATTTATTTTAAATATCGAAAAACAAATCATTCATACCGCGAGAACGTAACGATAACAGGAGTTACGCATAGCTTCTCGTCAAATCTATAATAATACTAATACTTTATATAATAATACTTTGTCTGTAAGAATACTTTGTTGCACTCACTGTACACATGACCGAACAATCCTGTCTCGTTCGCGAGAGAACACACGACCCAGAGACGATCGCCCGACTCGAAGACGCTCGGTACAACGTTCTCTGGTTCGCGGAGCCGAGTAGCTCAAATCTGCGAGGAACAAAAGGTGTTGTGCTTTGCCCCCGTAGCTCGCATTAGCCCACTTTCTCCGATAGATTGCGTACGATTGCGTGCGATTGTTCTACTTATCTCTTAGCGCCGAGCAATTGCTACTCGCGGTTTGCACCGCGTTACTTTCGACCACTTCGTTTCGCTGGAACGGCTTTTTCTCCCCCCGCGACGTTTCGAGAACAATGGCTCTCGACCACGCTCAAAAGAAACCTTCGCTTATCTGATATCGAGGATCGACGTTTAAGATAAAGGTAATTGGTGTTTCACGGGTAAGATACCGGCGGAGATGGGCGCGATAATCGTCTGGAGAAAAATCCCAAACATCGAGCAAAAGGTAATTATTTTAAGAACGAAAGGTAGTTGTCTGCCCCGTAAAAATAAATACCTGATTTGTGGTATTTTATAAAATTCTATTTAAAATTCTGAGCTTGTCTTCTTTTTTCTGATGAAGATTCTATACTCGTAGAATTATCTTCACTTTTTCGCAGACTTATGTTTGACGAATAACAATGTTTTAGATTCAACTTTTCCATTACTTTGTAAAGGTATTACTTGTCTATTTGAAATGTCTAGTGTAATGTAGAAACCTCTGATTAAACGTATCGATTTTCCATAGATTTTCTACAAATTTCTTGAGCCAGAACTGGCGAAACAGGATCCTACCTATTTTCGCTACGAGCTAAACAAAATTCCATGTGTGTCGTTTCAGCAATCATCGATTCAATTGCATTTCAGATTGAACGAACGAAAGCTCGCTCTGACAATGAGTGACTGGTTCAATCAAACGGACGATTCGAATAAATTACTATACAGTATTTTCATTCGTCATCTTTCATTTAAATGAAATTTTGCCCATCTTTCGACGCTGGGACTCGAACGAAGGAAGATCAAGAAAATTCGACACGGCACGAAGTACGTATGTAAAATAACGCGGAGTGCCTTAAGATGAATCTATCCGCAAATCGGAGCTATTTATAAAAGAACGACCTGTTTTTAAAATGGACTTCCATTGTGCCTTGAGTAGATAGTTGATTCGTGTTGCCCGTAGTTAAAGTTAATATTTAACAATATTTGGAGAGTGTATAGCTCACTTTCATTTCCTCAATTATTGTCTCCTGTTTACATTAATTGTACCTATACCACCAACATGGAAGTATTTTTATGTTAAATATTAACAGAAAATAAGAAACGTGAATATTATAAGCGTTATCAGGACAATAAACAAGCCTTTATTTACGTTGTGCATTTTCGTAAAGTGACTCCTATCTAAAGACTCGATAAACCAATAACGATATAAATATTTTAAATAAACCTACGGCAGATATCTCCTACATTTCGCGCTGATAATAAGCGATTGGTGACGTTAAACCGTGATAAATTCCTATCGATCGGTCAAGATCCAAGTCGTACGTGACATTTTAAACGAACGTAAAAAATCGCGAACTTTCATGTTCGCTCTACGGATGACCCAAGAACGAAATATGATAAATTATGTAAAATCGAGGGTTTTAATGGCGCGCTTCATAGTCGCGGAATGTTTACAGAGAAATGATCGGTTACTGTAGATGTTTACATCCGCATTTCTACGCAAAGTGAAAATTCTGCATGGTTAATTCCAGCGGCATGTCGAGGAGATACTTGCATACTAGCCATTCGTCATCTTAAGAACAGATCGTTCTTCGAATCGTTGCAATTGTCGAGATAAGGATGGGAAAAATTCCCAGGTGAAACGAGAAATCGTAAAACAAATAACATCGAAGAGAGACTGCGGCGTGACGGAGGTCGACAGTGTACATTAATTTTCGGTGGTACGTTACAAAACGCACGTCATGCGCCATTCGTTTGCACTTCAATCATACTCAAGACCGTGACCGTGTGCATTTTCTAGCGCAACTAGCCGCGTATGAAAATGTCCGACGTTACTTACGTGTTATATTACAAATATAAAGGAAATTGCTGATTATTGATGGATTGCTATTTATTACACGAACGATAATCCATCAAGACCCTTCGACCCGTCGAATCGATAAACGTAACGTGCGTTTAACCTGTTCGTGTATCGATTGTAAACCATTTCATCTATTTCATCTATTAAATTTGCGAGAATGCCCAATGATGGGCTGCTTTGTTGTCCGTTCAATCATGGCATGAATATTACGCGAATATAATATTTCAATATTATGTTATAATTATGAATCATAGAACCGACAGAATAATCGAACAAGGAAGAATATGCAGGTATATTCTTGCAGGTAAACTCGCTCGCTTCGCAAAATGTTCCACGATCCTGGATCGGCGAATTATGCAAAGTGTAACCGGAGCCGATGGAAGCACGAACAAACGAATCGATCCTCGTAAATCGATTCTCCGTTTGGTGTGTTGACAATTTTATCGAGGGACGCCGATATCTTAATGGATATCGCGAATAATTACGAGATGAAAGTACCGTGAATTTCCTCGCGGCTGAACGCGCGACAAGCGCCAATAATATAAAATACGAAAGCTGGAACGGGGGAGGAGAGAGGCGAGAACTTACAGGACTATTTATGCGCGACGAGCGTGGAAAAATGGAAAATCTACGAGGAAACACGAGCGCGGAACGTAGGAACCGGCGAGCCACGGCGCAGGGAACGTAACACAGTGTTCGGTTTCCAATCTCGTGAATTATCGGGACACGCATCGAAAAGCTTTCGAGAACGACGTTCGATCGCTCCATCTCGCGTTACGCTGCTTTTATAGTAGAAAGTTTCGACACGTACCGATACATCATAGAACAATGCGCCGCGCCGTTCCTCGCTCCGACTTTGCATCAAGTAGTCGCGAGCCACCGATTTCCTGCCGTTATCGCGATTCCACTTTGCCGTGCGGCTTGCTTCCACCAGAGATGGGCAAAATTCGCGACCACGTACAAATTTCGAGTTACGAGTAGAGAATACAGCCGTTGATCAAATTGTTAGAGCACCTGGGAAGATGTGACAAAATGAGGTTCAGATCGACGCTTGGAAGTTGAAAAATCAAACGCAATGCTTCGCACTCTGCAAAATGTGCAGAGTTGTTACAAAATGTGCGAACAGGAATTACATTACATTAAATAGTCTAACCTTGGAAACGTGTCTTTGTTGGTATTATATAATTAAACGCGAAAGATAATTCCGAAGACACACGATCGACTATCGAACATGACAATTCTCAAATTTGATATACACACCTTTTACTTAACATTGGCAACCTTGCTTTTTTAAACCATTAGAATCATAATTTTATCTCGATGCTTCTAATAATTTGATCAACGACTGGGACCAACTTTGCCGAAGCAAATTAGCTGAAGGCAAATTAGGATCTGGATTGTGGAATAAAATTATATTTCACGAAAAAATCTTATCGATCGAATAAACATCAAGAAAAAAGCACTGTGTACTAAAGCACTTTGATCCGTCCTCTGTTATTCTTATAAAATTTCATTCGGACCATATCTAACGCAACATTTGTTTCGAACAAGTCAAGCGAGACCACTTTCGAAATATAAAGTTCCATTCACAGGTCGTAAGTTCTGCCCTGGAAAAGTTTGCAGAAAAAGATCGATGCTCGTTAACCCAGTTAGTTTCTACAAATTCTCGGCTCTCGTTAAACACCCGTGTAATCGCGAGTAATCGTTAAACCGAACCGCGTAAACATCGGACTGTGGCGAATCATAAACGCTACATAACTGCACGATACATGCAAATGCGTGTTTGAATTCGCGGCCGGAGTTCCGTGTGGAATTCACGAACAACCAAGTATGTCGTGTAAACGAAGCTTTGTACTATTTGCACCGAGAACTGACGCGATCGTGAAGAGCCACTGCAAAGTAGGAAACAAATTGCGTGCACGACACGTTCCATGATTGTGCATTTGTTGACGTGTCAAGGATATTTTCTAGCCGTATTGTATAATCGATTGGAGAAACCATTGTGCAATTATGTCGTGGTAAAATGCATCCAAACGTAAATTGGAATCGCTAACGGAGTAACACAAAATCGTCTTGCGCAACGAAGAACGACTTTGTCGATTGCATAAGTTGTATAAATGTACGAAGTTTGGATTTAGGGGGAAATACGAAGTACGAATTCTGAAATAAAGTAGTGACTTGCAAATAAAAGGGGAAAAAAGATAGAATTAATGTATCGAAATAAAAGTGAGTGTACGTCAAGATGATTTATGCTGAAAATTCTAAGAGACGTAGAGGTACGAATTCAAACAAAAATAGCACCTTATAGGGAATAGCAAAACGAAACTTTTTTGTATTTACAGTTTATTCGCGCGACATTTAGTTTCAGAGATAAAAATTGTAAACTTAAAAACCCTCTTTCCCCCCGAAGTTCAATTTTTGCAACGAACTTCGAATATTTCAATTTTTATCAAAAGTCGAACAGTCAACAGTCAAAGGGTTAACTGATTCTCGACACATCTTCCATACACGAAGGATATATTACAATAATCAAGAGATTATGAAATAAATATTCTGAATGAATTATGCGAGTTTATATTCAAGATAGAAAAATCTAGAAGTTTATTGAATTTTGATTTTAATTTGCTCTTGTTGAGGAATAAGTTATTATCAAATTTTTGTTCTTTTCATTGTTGACAGTAATGATAATTATAAAAAAAAAACTAAACGTGCACATACGCGACCAAGGGCGCGAAGAGATTAAAATTTGATGTCAGAGGTATCATGAATTTTCCGAACGAAATTTTCATAAAAATTCCGATCCCCGCGAGCTCCCTTTCAACGGTTATCAATAACGTTCTGCTCGCAATTTGCTAACGTTAACAGAGCCTTTGTGCAGCCAGTGAAAGCACAGCAGACAAATGGAATTGGAACAAATCGTAGAACAGAACGTTTGAATTTACCTGGCGCGAAACTCGGGCGTTGCATCCGTTCGTATCCAACGATAATCTTGTCCCAGTGCTCGATGGCTCTCAAGTAGGCCACGATCACCGTAAAACTTGAATGGTGCTATCTTGTCATTGCGATCATTTGCGTCGAGTAAAAGTGATCGATACACCTGACCGATGACGAACTGGGCGCAGACCTCGTTTAATTTACATGACATTTCGCGGTGCTTATGATACGTGACGGTGTATCGGGTGTCGCATTATGCAAAGCGCGCTATTTAGCGTCAACTCCCATCTGGGAGAAATCGGAGATACCGTTCCTCGGATTGCTTGTACAAAGTACGTGGCGATCTTGAAGCATTGTCGAGCGTGCGACAATTCCATCGTTGTAATTGACAGTACAAAAGAAGGAATGGAAGGATTGTCTGAAATGTTGCTTGAATTGTAGTTGGAACACCTACTTCGAACGATGCGTTAATCTTACGAGAGTGAACGTAATCTGGTGGATGATTTATGGTGTATGTTTAACACGAGGAGGGTTGATGTATCCAGAAATAAAATATTGATTTTTGGAGGGGTCCTTTTGGCTATGTATTTTCTTTTGTTACAGTTATTTAGCGAAAGAAATTTCGTTCTTTCCTGGCCGGGATCTTAAATTATTCAATTATCAACTAATAAATTCAATTATCAGTTCGTCGTTCCGAGAATTCAAAATTTGTTCTTTTCCCCCAAAAAGCTATCAAGCTAAGAAAAAATGTATAGTTCACCGAAAAGGTCTGATGCAGTTTGGAAACCTCTGTACTTAAACCAACAACGCAGTTCCACCCAGCGAGACGTGTTCACGATCCCGAGTCCGATAGAACCAACGCGTAACAAAATCTACACACCGGCCGATAAGCCTGACGGTAATTACGCAATTGGCAAAAAGGAGAATGAAATCGTAAAGAGTGCCTATGCACTGTCCGCAACTGCCAGCCGTCACGATACACGTCGTTGCCCACTTACAAGATTAAACCCGACCGTCCGTAATTTTTCATCAATTCGACCGATAAAACGATACCTTCTAGCCGATACTTAATCAGAGACTTTCGCGGCCGCGTGCACGCGAGCCACGAGAAAGAAAAGAATCAACGATTGACACAAGCCGGGATACCGGTGATAAAACGACACGCGTCTAAATAGGTCGCGCAAAACTAAAAGCCGCTAACACGTTCCGTATTGGCTGACCATCCATGGGAAAGTTAACGCTAAGAATGATGCTGGGCAAGATTAATGTCCGTGGATATTTCTAAAAAGACCAAGAGACTTCGGAGATACTTCAATTTGCATCTGATTAGTCACCGTGAGAGGTACGTTTTGCGATAAATCGAGCCGTCAAAGGAACAGAAAGGTGGTAAGCGGATTGTAAGTAGGAAAATGAGGTGAAAATATGTAATACGTTTTCTTTGCGAGGCTTCGTTTTGGGGAAAATCGGGTTCGAATAGGCGCGGGGAACATTTCATCGAATTTTAGGTGTTGGGACGGTGAATATGTCAGAAGACCAAGGTGTCAGAACACTGAATATGTCAGAAGACCAAGGTGTCAGAACACTGAATATGTCAGAAGACCAAGGTGTCAGAACACTGAAAATGT
>NC_071977.1:3458370-3473713 GCF_026283585.1 Hylaeus volcanicus | reverse complement strand
GTCAGAAGAGTAAAGTGTCAAAACACTGAATATGTCAGAAGACCAAGTTATCAGAACACTGAATATGTCAGAAGACCAAGTTATCAGAACACTGCATATGTCAGAAGACCAAGGTGTCAGAACACTGAATATGTCAGAAGACCAAGTTATCAGAACACTGAATATGTCAGAAGAGCAAGGTGTCAGAACACTGAATATGTCAGAAGACCAAGGTGTCAGAACACTGAATACGTCAGAAGACCAAGTTATCAGAACGCTGAAAAGTACAACCTGGTCTCTATTCGCGCCGAGATCGCAACCTACTGCGAGACTAAAAGTTGACCGACACGGTGCACCGAAACTCGGGAAGGAGCACGGTGATCGCCCATGGGAAAGTTGGGCGATAGATGTTACGGTGTCGCGGGGCGAGCGAGCATGTGCTCGTACCGAGGACACGGGACGTTCTTATCCGTGATACGGAGCTAAGTAGTACATAATTCACGGTTGAATCCACTCCGAGATTACGGTTACGTTGAAACCGCTCGCGGATCGCTACTCCGGTAGCTGGCTGGGCAGATATCGACCGACAGTTATTGACTTTCGTGCCGCTCGCGGATTCCGTGTATTTTCAGCGAAAACGAAACGCGAGCACGTGATATCGGGACGACGCCGAGTACACCGACCGTGGAGCAATCCCAGATATGAATGGAGTTATTGCTCGCCTTGGAAATGCCACGCGTACATTTGTTCCGAATGAGATTCAGCTTTCGAGCTGGGTAAAAACGATTCGTAATCGAAAATTTCGCGCTGTGGTTGGCTACCGAGCAATTTTCCACGGTATGCGATGATTGCTTCATTGATAGCGCCGAATACGTGCATTGTTGAGTAAATAGACTGACTGCGTGATCGTATAGTACGTGTTGGTGAAATGGTGACAAGCTCCATTTGTAAGTAATAAATTAAATTAGATGTAAGTTCTGGCGCTATTAGTTTTTCCGTAAGTAGACGCGTTAAGGATATACGAAGCTCAACTTTCTTTTTTTTAATAGAATGAGGTACCTTTTTATGCATCAAGTAATACAGCTAAACATTCTTTATAAAAAAGTACGGATCTACGTATGTCGAAAAGCTAATCGTTTAGAAGGTATTGCAATTTAAATCATTGTAAAATTCGTGCTTACAATAGCTTACATCGTTCAATACAACGACTACTTGGATCGCAGCATTTTTGAAATCGACGAAGTAAGCATCAAGTAATGCAGCTAGACATTCTTTATAAAAAAAGTACGGATCTACGTATGTCGAGAAGCTAATCGTTTAGAAGATATTGCAATTTAAATCATTGTAAAATTCGTGCTTACATTAGCTTACATTATGTATTTACAGGTATGGTGGAATATAACGACCACTTGCATCGCAGCAATTTTAAAATCGACGAAGTAAGGCCTGGCCTACGTTCTTTAATGTATCGGCCGACATTTTGCCACATTCGTCGATAATATGCTGCTTCGTATCACTCGCTGTAGTTTTGAAACTTTCGCGTAAACTTTATCGTGCAAATAGCCCCGTAAGAAAAAATCGAGCGGCAAAATCAACGCGTTTCAGAAGGAGTACGAAATCGCCGTAGCTGTTGGAGACTATAAGAATGGAGAGTCGTTGATCTTTGACGGTATATTCGCGAGCTAACCTCGACGGGTTCGCAACGTGGGCGTGCAACACATCCACGCACGGCCGGAGCTATAATCGTGGCCAAAGCCATTTGAATGGGGAGTCGGGCCGATTACCTTGGAAGCGTGTTTCAACGTGTTATCAAGAAACTCGCATGTTCCTTGAAACCGAACCAACGCCGTACTTGCAAGCACATTAGCCTCTGGGTAAACAGAATCATGACTGCAATTACGTATCTCGAATCGCGCCGCGATATGATTCGAATGAGACTCGGAACCGCTACTTTACCGATTTGTACACGATTGTTTGGCACATTTGTTAGCGCGCAGCTCGTACGTATCGGTCGGTTGCGTGTTTGGCAAATTAACCCGTAATCGCCAGTTATGCGTAAAATTTATGCGTTCGGCGAACAAGTGGTACAAATCCGTTTCGTCGATTTCTACGGAATCCGCACAGACTGCGGATCTCTATGCAAAATAAAATCATTGTAAACGTACCTATCAAAATCGAACCTAAATAGCAATTTATTTGATTTTGGAAATGTTCTAACGTGAACCTTACTTTCAATCTTTTTTATATTCTTGCATATCGTGTGCATTTCGTAGGTTCTTGCACATTCAAATTTCGTATGAATCCATAATGATCCGAAGTCTAGTAATATCTAATATAGATATACAGACAGTATTGTAAATATACGTACCCTCTGTATCAATTGAAAAATATTATTTAAATGAAATGATAGGTTCGATATTCTCGAATATGTAAATGTTTACGAATATGTACACGAATGAACTTTGCACGTGTACGTACAGAACAGAAACTGATATCACGAAGCGTGTTTACAGGTTGCTGAACATCGTGTTGTGAACAATCTTAGCCGTCGACCAAGCCGAAGAGTTATAATTAAGAAAGACAGAAATATATCGAGTGTCCGAATATTAATGCGACGCAGGAATATTTATATCTCTGTTAAACAGAACATACATTCTAACATATCACGCAATGAAGAATATATAAACTGAATAATGATCGGGTGTACATTGTAATAACAAATAAAGTACTACAGTGTCCGAGTGTTGAAATGTTTGGGCGTTTTTTACCTACGTTTCGTAGCACTTTCTCAACCCAGTCGAACCTCTAACCCTTCTCTTTCTACAAAAGCTCGAGGAAAAAATGAGATACTTCTACAGAAAAACAAGGAAAAATCCGCGATTGAATTTAATTCGCAAAGGATTGAATCGGCAGTGCAAATCCTATAATTTCTACCTCGGTTCTTCGTTTCCGGCAAAGAAGTGCGACGATGGTTGAGGCCCTCTAGACCTCGTTGGCAATTTCGTCAAAACAGGCCGTGACGATTTTGATTAAGTTTCACCCATTTGCGCAATTGCAGTATCCGGTCAGCGGACCGTGACTATGATTTATCCGAGAACTCGTTCGCTTTCTAAGTTTATCGATACGACGACGGTTCTCGCAGCCTGAAACGAGGAGTCGTGACTGGCGAACGATCCTCGGCCCTGAGATCCACGGTAAAATCTCGACGGATTTGAAACGGTAGGCCGATATAACCGTAGGCGTGGTCCCCCATTGCCTTCACGGCGTTTCGAATCCGCTGATGGAAGTATCGTTGAAATTGTTTCGAGGAACCGTCGAAAGGTGCTCGTGGATTCGGTCGATTCACTCCGTTCCTTCAGCCAGGATTCGACGATTTATCGCGATACATTTCCATCTTTTGCTTGTCACTTCGTGGCTTCTTTGGCATCGACTTCCGAGCTATCGAACGATCGATCGATACGCTCGTAAAGTCTGCTCGACTTTAACTCCTCGACGCGTTTCGCGAGTGGCACCGAATAATTCCGAGACGTTGAAGAATCCCTCTGGATCTTCAATTCGAGTTAAAAAATCTTCCAGTGCTTAAAAATTTGTTTTCGGAGTTCTTTTTCGCGGTTTCGTTTGGAAACCTCATCGTTTAGATTAGAGTTACTTTGGCTCATTTTATGTAGACCAGCTAATCGTAAAACTCGTCTCGTCCGTAAATAGCACACGACCCACAAACGTGACATCTTTTTCGCGTCTTCTTTGTATTTCCGTGCAAAACGCCAAACGCCTTCGAAATCGAAGTTTTAAGTGTCTTGTATCAGAGCTTAGGGAAAGCTATTAGAATGTAATATAATACGAGGGAAACTCGAGACACTGCAGACAAATTCAGAACGGAACAATCATAGAATTCGAGGAAAAACGATCAGTGTCGCGTTTCTTCAATCTAAAAATAATCGAAGCCCAACTAGATGAATTTCAGGGTTTTTATCGGTTCATTTCTTTCTCCCTATTGCCAAGTATCTGGCAAACCAAATATTCCAAATCTCGTAGTAACAATCGTAAGAGTTACTCAGTCATTTTACGACACAGTTTCTCCTAGCTATAAACTCCAGTGTTTCGCCATAAAGATCCGTTAAATCCCTTACTTAAATTACACGAGTTGAACGTAATTTCAAATTTTTTGTTTACTCGTCTCTCAAACGACCCGTCTAATCTGTACAATTTCAGCCTCGTGCGGATTTATCGCGGTCTTCGAACTCCTCTGCAACTAAATTCGCCACGCGGAATTGCCAGTTTCCGTAAAACGCTAATCAGATTAATTCGCTGTACGCGGGATAACAGTACGCGATTCCTTGGGTTCCCGCGCGATTCTCTCGCGCATCTCAATAATATCCACAATCCTATTCGCCGGCGAACGATTCGTTCTTTTTCACTCGTTGAGAATGCCACGCGCGTTAAGGAGTCTTTCAAGAATCTGTGGAAGGAAGATAACAGGTCCACGCGAGCGTAGCTTAATCGAAAATATGAAACAAGTAGAAATGGACAAATTGAAAGGTGGACGTTCTGTAGTAACCCTTTGACGAAGTAAGCATTTTTGGGAAATACACACGGTTGAAGGTCCATTTACACGTATCCGTAACGTGTCAGTTCCGTATCCGTTCGGTTCCGTAATGTTCCATCAGTGTCAGTGATTTGAAATATCAAATTATGAAAATATGAAACAACTTCTGTTGTTTTTGAATAATCATGTTCACACACGTCCGACACCGCTCCGTGACATTACTGGTTCCGTTGTGGATACGTACCTGACATGTTACGGATATGTGTAAATAGACCTTTATAAGTAATTTCTGCTCCGTAACATAAACAATATTTCATTTCTTATATACAAAGGGTGACTCTATATGAAAAAATAAAGACTGATTTTCAACTTGTCAACTAAAAAAAAAAAACTAAAAAACATTATTTCAATTGCAATAATTGCAAGTCTAAAGGTCGATTCAGACTATACGACACGGACCGGCACCGACACGACAAAACATTAAAACGCGCGTTTTAATGGAACTAATCACACTTGACAGACACCGACCTGAATAGTTTCATTAGAACGCGTGTTCGAATGTTTTGTCGTGTCGTTGCCGGAACGCGACGGTCCGTGTCGTGTAGTCCGAATCGACCTTAAGTCTCGAATTCATTTTACACTCGCGAGCTCGTCTACGAAAGATAAAACGAGGTGAATTCAAAGTGACGGTCATGAGTGACCACCGTGCGAGTGGAAGTATTAAACAACGTCTGATCGTATCCGCGGCGAGGCTGCAGAAACGCATAAATCCATAAGTCCGATCGTAAAGCGTCAAGAAGTAGCCGCGGCCGTTTATTATAAAATATAGCAAGAAGACCGACTGGCCTCGTCTCTTTATCTCGCCACGGGGTTCTGTAGTAGTAAATTCCATCTCGCGGAACGATATCGGAGCGGCTGCATCGACCGCGATACTTAGCGATTTATCTATCGCGATTAATAGCAACTTAATTCCGCGAGCGATATCGGGACGCGGTACGTATTTTCGCGACTTTAAAGCCTACTTTGTAAATATCTAATTGCGCGAGTCGGCGCTGCCCGGTCAGATCCAACTTCTTAATTACCGATTCGGTGCGCAACGAGTGCACGAAAACTTACTTGGAGCGCAACGAGACTTCGAGTCGCTCGCTAGACGAACATCGTAAAGTACTGGATATCTATCGTACGATAAAATTTATGGGAATCCGCGAACGTGCAATGGGACCGCCGAGTCTTTTTTTACGACGAGCCGTTTCCCTCTGAATTTTTCTCGCGAACGTTCGCTGCTCGAATTTAATACTTCCTGGAGATCATATCGACCAATACTTTACCGTTCTACTTTCGATAACATCTGAAACACAATACGTTCTAATTCCTGGCCACGACGTTCGTTTATGGGCTGTAAAACTGGCCACGTTCTTCTAGGGGCACTATTAACGGCACAGTTTTTGCGCCACAGCTGAACGGACAGTCACGAAACTCGCGTAGCGGTTACAGTTCCGTATTTGGCAGATTGAAAAAAGATGCTCCGTGGATGTCCTTCGTGTCAGCATGGGATTATCAAAAAACGGGACCCGCTGACGTGATGGATCTCGGCGCGATGTGTTCGACAGACACGTGACGGAGTCGGATTTGAGTCTGTTCCGGTGATACGGTGCTCGAAAGTAACGGATGATCACGCGATTGAGCAGTTTCGGAAAATTCAACACTACTCCGTAAAAAGTTATAAAATATATATATATATTATCTTTTTTAGAAGGCAGAGGACTAGGTTTCAATAATTAAAGAACTTTAGGATCTTAATTTTTAATAAAACAAAAATAATATGGAATATATTTCAAGTATCACACTTGCTATTCAAAAGCAAGATGTTCGAGCTACTTTTGGACAATTTTTTATATTAAATAATAATAATAATATAAATAATATATATATATATAAAAATAAATAAATATATAAAAATTATTGTCTATATTATTATTATTATTTAATATAAAAAATTGTCCAAAAGTAGCTCGAACATCTTGCTTTTTAATAGCAAGTGTGATACTTGAAATA
The DNA here is from genome assembly GCF_026283585.1 of Hylaeus volcanicus. Taxonomy (NCBI): domain Eukaryota; kingdom Metazoa; phylum Arthropoda; class Insecta; order Hymenoptera; family Colletidae; genus Hylaeus; species Hylaeus volcanicus. The sequence continues at coordinate 3,467,133 of NC_071977.1, read as the reverse complement.
TATTCCATATTATTTTTGTTTTATTAAAAAATAAGATCCTAAAGTTCTTTAATTATTGAAACCTAGTCCTCTGCCCTCTAAAAAAGATAATTCACTTTTTTGCTCCTAGCTTGCAAAAACGGCGTAGAATCAAGGTACTCTATTTCTTTGGTTACAATAGTACACTTTTCGAAAGTAACAACTACATTTATCTTAACGGTTTAACCATCTGCTGGACATCTGCTGGATCTGAATTCGAGAATCTAATTTTTATTATCATTTTTAAACCAGTTTTGGTAAAGAACCAAAACAAAATGATTACAACGTTAAAAATGCTTAAAGGCATTTCACCAAAATTAGAACTTAGTAAAACGACTCGAAATTCGTCGAAGGACCCTGGGAAACTTGTTAAAATAATCTAGAATTTTTTAAATGAATACCGATACGAACATCCTCAAACAGATCCGCTATCCAATGATTTTGAAAAACGAAACGAAAATCTACAGTTACGATTCTTTTCACCAACGATATATATCGACATATAAATTGTACAAATTCGTAGTAAGAACGGTCAATGCAAACGATGAAAGTGCATTGAAGTGGCAATAAAACATAAGCCTGAAAAAATATCGCGGAATGTTTACCACGGTGGGTTAAAGAGACAACCTCGAGAGTACCGCGCACAAATCTCTCGGGAATGTAAAAGCATTATCGGCCGTTGCATCGCACGAATTCGGTTGCAATTAAAATTACATAATTTCCTATATTCCCGTCGATTCGCGGGGGGTTCAAATCCGCTGCTGGGTCGCTAGCGTGGCTGGCAATAATTTAAACCAGTGTTTCTCAAACTGTGATTCATAACTCTTCGAAAATTTTATAGTATTTACATATACCACAAATGTTACCTTTTATTTCCTACTAATAATTACGTACCGACATTTTCTCGTAACAATTATAAATCCATAGAATGTGTTTCGTTTCGACTCGATCAAAAATCACTGAATGTCAAAAGTCTAACGATTATCAAAATAAAAGTGATCGAATTGCCTTTAGTTCCACCTCGAAAGTTCTGAATTATGAACAGAGTCATTTATACAACAGTCGGTTTGTAAATGAAATTTTGAACTTTTAATGGAATACTTTATTTTAAATCCTTCGTTGCATTGTGTTGCATACGCTCGATATTCGAGTGTTTCCTAACTGTAAAAAATCCTAATCAAGTTTCCTCTAGTTCTCGAAATAGTAAATAACGATAAAAAAAAAAAAAAGTATTTAGGTGGATTTCTTTACTCGCTTTTTCTATAAATTTGGGACGTATAAAATAACAACTTCCACGTGTCGAATTAGATTTAAAGAAATCATTCGTCGAATATAATAAAATAAAATCTCTATTCCCAAATATAGTTAAACCACGAAGCTTTTGTTGAGTCGTCGTCAGACAGATTTCTACTCGTTACGAAGTGCTCCTCCTTCCTTGCCGATTCGCGTAACAAAAAATAATATGGTATCGTGAGAATCAAGAACCACTGATTTAAGGAAACGAGCATCCGCGTGCACGAGCTACGTAACGACTCATAAATAAGCGAATGATGCCGTCGCATGACTCATTGACTCGTTTTCTAAGCGGTTCTCTCTCGCATTGACACGGGAACACGCGAGAACCAGCGGAGACTGAAAGTCCTAAAATCACTTTCCATCGCTTTTATTCGGCTCGATTTAGTCGCGGCGGACACGCATCGCACGGTAGGCGAGATTTCTCGGAGATTAATCCGCGATAATAAACGAGTTCCGGATAAACCTGTATCTCTCGTAAACAATCAATCTCTGTCCGTATATCTTCGATCGTTCGTTCTGTTTTCTCACGCATCCGTATGCAGTCGGTCACGCAAACTCCGTGCTCACCTGTTCCACACGTTATGAAAAATCGAAGAGTACGCGATGTCATAGAGGACTGTTTTCCTTCGTGTCCGTCTCAAAAATCGATAAGACACCGACACAATGAATAAACTAGACTCTATGAATGAATGAATGACTCTAGACTAAAAAACGAAGGACTTTCTGAAAGGGGATTTAAATATGCTTCAGTCGTGACCTTCAGGTGACCTTGGGTACCAAAAATGTGATAAAATCGTAGAACGATATTAGAATCGCATTTGAACTTGGACCAGACAGCTAAGAAATACGATTAAAGTGCGAGAAATAATTTCAATACATGATTACGTACTTTTTGACTCTTTGAACGATATAATTGTAAATTGCGGATCAATAGTCACATTCGGTAAAAGCTACAATCTATTTTGGATAACAGGATAACGAAAATTAGGCTCGTTACTCACACTTTCCTCTCCCAGGGATTTAAAGATAAACAGTGCTCTCGTGAAATGAATATTTTGCTTACCTGAAACAAAAATAAGGCTCACGTCAGAAAATGTATAAAGATAAAGGACGCATGATGAAGATAATAGTTTAGTCGACAGGTGTTTCCTTATTAAAAAATAAAATTCTAAAACTTACTTTGGGAAACCGTTTGTTTCTTAATTATTTATACGAAATTGTATTATCTCTTCCTCTTTTTTTACAATAACAATACATTGATCCAGGACCTTACTAAATGGTTTATGAAGTAATACCGAGATGTCCTCGTAACAAATAGTAGAAACTGAAGTAAACAACCTACGTATTCGTATCAATAATAAATGCTCGTGATTACGTTTACACTATAAAATATTTCTTTCTCTTTTATCTATGTTTATGCATGACGACGTGAAATTAAAATTCATAGCTAAATACGTATGGCCCGCGAAATGGTTTAATGTAACGCACGTGAACAATTTTCATACAAGATACATTGCCATCAATAGTCATGCTAAAGACAGAGCAGTTAGGTCCATTCATCAGCAGTCGTCTCTTAGACAGTCGCAGAAACAGGCATGCATAATTCATCACTTTCGTTGCACATAGATCACTATAATTCATCACTTTCTTTGAGCGTAAATTAGTATAACTCATACTGTGTTACGTGTTAACACCGCAGGAAGGTGAAATTTCAAACACGCTGGTCTATAATATTATCATTTATACGGCGTGTTAGAAAGTATAACCAATTTTTTTCTGTGCTCCGGTATACAAGATGAACCGCTTGAAGGGACAAGTACGTTTCTCTAAAAATTGTAAGCATCCGTATTAATGTATAATGATTCGATCATTATATTTAGAAACTGGTTCCTTATCAGAAATGATAAAAATTAAACACAGTATGAGAATTTTCCACCATTCTATCGCATTTCATTATTTTTTATTTGAATTTGCATCTACTGTATCAAGTTTTATACTTCAAATTATGATATATTTGATGATTATATTGTACTTCCAAAAATATTCTGCCACGGAACCATTCAACTGCTTCATTCTTTTATAATTATAATTACTGTCCATAGTAAACAGAACAAAAATTTAATAATAAAAACAAAATCGTTCCTGATCATGTCAAGAGGACCACTTCAGTTTGTGATCGTATAACTGAATAAACTATTTTACTATTATCTATTATACACTACCACGTGTGCTCAACAATTGCAAAGAAGCGTATTTGCAATTTAAATGCAAGACTTTTACGACTGATTATACTTAGATGTTCGAGGGTGGAAAGCTGCGTGACTGATTAACCCCTCGACTACGTCTTCCGTACGAGGAACGGACGTCCTTTGCCTACCATGAATAATATGAAACGTGGGTAACCGTTCTAAATTGCGCTACACTAAGTTGAACTAAACAATAGAATTATCGACACTTTCGCCACGACACGGTACTAAGACACGTCGCTACGGAAAGTTAATGCCTGATGACGCGGTGCTTTTTCTCGCGAGGAAATATTAGTCTTTTTATGGTCTAACCTAATTTCAGTAACGGTAGGCAGTAACGTCGCGTTACTCCGTGTGTCGTAACATATTATACTTTTTGCTAGTTAATCTTCCCTTCACTTCAATATAGAGGATAATAACCGACAGCGTGCAGTCACAGTCTGTTCAGATTATAAGACGCGCCTCTTCGAGCTCGAAATCCGATTATTTATAAGGCAAGACTTTACCAAGCTGTAAGAGATTTCATCTTCGGAGTGGAGACTCCCCTCTGGACCGTAAGAAGATTATAGGAGTTTGAGTACCGAAGGTAAGAGAATTGAAAAAGTTCACGTGACGAACGTCTCACGAGTCATATTTGAATTCATTAAATGTAATTTAAGTTTATTCGTTGATTTTTAACCCTTTGCGGTCGTATGCACGCTCTCAATCACCGAAGCTTATTTACCGTCCCGGTTGTACAATATATCTGCTCTCAGTCGCCACGGCAAAGAATCATACTAATCTTATATCGTACTCCGCAGACTGACGATAATAATAGATTCTAAGACGTTAGTGTAGTAATAGATTAATAGAAAGAGACGTTAAATTCTTCAAAGACAAAAATATTAAATATCGTTACTTTCTCTGTAGCAGATTGCAATAAATATACCGTTTATATAAACGCGACGAAAAATTTCTTACTCAAACAAAGATGAGAAATCAAGTTAGAGGTAATCATTTCTAAGCAGAAATTCTTCTTTTCCCTATTATTAACTTCACGTGCTTTGCTTATAACACGATAAAGAAAAGCGAAGAAACCCGTGAAGTTCAAGACTCATCCACTGAAGCGCACGCTAAGCACCGCATAATCTTCAAAATCGATTATCTCAAAAACGAGGATACTTACGAAAGACTCGATTCAACATTTTCAATTTCTTTTTACGCGTACAAGTATTCCCACTCCCATTTCCCAAGTTATAGGACAATGGTGTAATATGCTTCCTTTTTACTTTCGAGTGTTGATCCACAATTTGAACTAGACTGGTATGATTTATAAACGAGAAAGGTACATCATTGGCAAAATATGTGAAAAGAGTACAGTTTCTCCGTTCGTGGTACCAAATTATTTTGTATCAAAATTAACGTTTATCATTTGTAACAACTACACGATTCTTAAATAAATATAATACCAGTAAAAGAAATCATCCGAAAATTATTGAAAATTTAGTAGCAAATTATTTTGTATCAAAATGAACGTTTATCATTTATAAAAATCGCACAATTCTTAAATAAATTATAATACCAGTAAAATAAAACATCTGAATGTTCTATAAATATGATACTGTTACGTAACGACGTTAATCTTAAAAGAAATGAAAATTTGTATCCTCTCTAAATATTCTCAAGAACATAGAATTAAGATTCAGCACAAACAAGTTTACTTCGTCTTTGCACTCTCCAACTTTGGTTTACTCGACCCGCTTCTCCGAATCATCCCTTTACGTTTTCCAGTATTGATTTCCCTAGAAAGGTAATATTCCTTAAACAATAACGGGGATGGGAATTCCTCGCTTCTGCGAAGCCATAATCACATGGCGTTCCGGAGACGCGCTAACGTGTCGCCTAAGGTTTCGTGTACACGCGCAAAATGTTCACGGGTCTATGTACATAGTTCACACCCATTGAGCATAAAATGATTTCTTAGCGAGCGCTTATAATCCGCGAAAGGAATTTCGAGCACGCAAAAAAAAGTGCGAAGCCTTTTTCAATCTCGAGATCAATGAAATTTGGAAAATGCGTTATTCGATCTCTGCGTGAATATGAAATTGCACGTACGTATATTCAAGAAAGAACTGAAATTGCATTATATCGTATTGAAAATAATTATGTACAAGTATTCTTTGTTAACGTATTCATTTTACTATTACATTCGATTACAAATGAATGCACATCTGTTTGTATCCAAGTATAGTGTACAGATGTTTCAATTTTCATAAAAATAATTATTCCTTCTTGATAGTTATTTATTCCAGATCTTTTTTAATTTCGAAAACTTCCTGCCAAGCAATGTAATAAATTGACCGTGTATTAAATGTATACGTTACAATTTAAATCAATATTTGTATTACTAATCTCAATTTGAATATCGAATCTATGTATGCAAGCTCTATTTATCTTAAACAGAATATAAAATAATAAAATGGATACGTTAATGAAGAATGGATATCATTGATTTAAATTTAATACCGTCAGTCGTTTTCATCTTTGAGTTTCTACTCGTGACCTTTCTTAATTTAAATATATAGTACTTCTTACGTTTCCAATGATTTTATTTATCTCGCAAATCGCAAACGTTTCCTTTTAATTACCAAATGTATCGCATTTCCCTTACAGATCCAAGTTCAGTTCGTAATGCATTAACGTTTCCATTGGAATTAATCAAAAAGATTATATTAAACCATTCATTGCCAACTACGAGAGTTCAAATCTCGTAGTTCAAATTGATTGCAATTACTCAAAGGATAAGTTTATATCATTTCGAGCCACGAATTATTGCAAAAGGAGATCGTAAATTTTCTTTATAAGAAACCAAATGAATACTTTTGCGTAGATCGGAAGTTTCGAGCACCAATCGTAGCACGCCTTGTATTTAGACGCTTAAACGCACATTATGGAATAACGAAGTAATCGTGGAAGCCCTAAATCCGGGGAGCTTGTCGTCGCGAGCCCGCTGGAAGATTTAACATCAAGCGCCTGCTTCGAGGGCTTCTCTTCACTTTAAAAGGATGAACTACGTGACATTGAACGTCTCTTTTTGCGAACTCGTAACAGTCAACCCGGTAGTACTTTCCGCCCGTGGGAAACGCGAGACGTATTACTGTGGAGCATCCTGGATTGTATGCACCTTATCCCTGCATCGAATTAAATCCCGCTGCAACAAGACCAGCGAGATCCTCTCCCGTGGCTACAAAAACTTGCAGAACAGTCCGCGAGCAGAAACGTAATATCGAATCGTCGTCTTCTTCGTACGCTGGAAACAAGCGTCGCGATGATGTGACTTCTTTACGGCTCATCTGAATCATGGAATTCATCGTTTCCGAAGGAGCAACTTCTTTCAGAGAATTTTTGGTCGGAGTGGCCAATTAAGACCTATCGAGGCCCATCAAGGCTATAATACTTGGCAGGTTCGTTTATTTTAGAGCAAATGTGCTTTTGTTGCTCGATATTCATCTACTATCGATATATTACTGTTAATCTCTAATGATTACGAAGGTAATTATTTGAATAATTCTCAAGTGCTGTTTGGTTTTATTTACTCTAAATCGTGCCTCTCGTATATTTACGTTACGAAATAATAATTTTATAATTATGTTCAAAGGCAGTAACTATTTTTACCAAATTATTTCGTTTTTCAAATGTCTCTGAACTTTTTGTTAGACACTATATCGATCGGCGCGATAGATCGTATAACTATTTTTACCAAATTATTTCGTTTTTCAAATGTCTCCGAACTTTTTGTTAGACACTATATCGATCGGCGCGATAGATCGTATACAACATGGCGGAGTGTTACTGACGCCCTTCTTCTTTTTATCTTTATCCTCTCGTTATCATACATATACAATCTTATTTTTACACGTGTATCCTTTAATATTTCATTATTTTTGAGAAATTTTTGTACGTCACTGATACGCTAAATTTAATTCGTTTAAATTACATTTTCATGCTTTATCGTTCTAAAAATAATTGAATACTTCTCCTACCTATATAGGTGTATCAGAAAGATTAAAATTAAAAATTGAAACTTGGAAGTAGCATACTGAACGACAGACCACTCGAACACGTTCTCTCCTCGAGTTGACGTCATGAAAAGGAACAATAACATCATTGTTATTAATAGAAAAAGCCTTCCGTACACGATTCGTTCATACACCACGAATAAATAAAGCAAACCAAAGGATATTAAATACGATATCGCAACGAGAAAGCCAAGGAAAGAAACGAAAATAGAAAACGAAGTTTAATTATTCAATAAATATCGCCAATTAATCATCGCAGGAATGAATTCGACACAATCTCCCCGTTGATCGTTAAAATAGATAGAGACGCGTGGAAATGGAGAATAGAATGATTTCTCAACACTGTCGAGTTCGTCTTCGTGTAACGCCTAAGAACGAATACATCACCATTATTTCAACAAATCCGCGACTCACGAAGAGTACAGCGGATAAGAAATTACTCGCGGAATATTGCACGTTCGTTGGAATTCTATCGGCGCCACGAATTACAGGCCGCTGCGGACCTTGCACTCCGCGGCATGCGCCTCGAATGCATACGGTATTCTCGATATACCGAAAGAAATGTACGGGAAGAGAACGATAAAAAAAAAAAAAGAAAGAAAAAAAAAAGAGCGGCTCGTAGGCAAAAATTTTCAATTCCCTTTCACTTACGGCCGCGGCTGCAACGGAATGACGCAACTACCGTAACGTATCGACGGTTTCCATTATGTATCCTCGCGATCATGCATCGCGTGTAATGCTCATTTCAGGAAAGACTCGCGCCGCGGCCTTCTCCGGGTCCCTGACTGCACGTTCCAAGAGTATCCTCTGAACTCGATTGTAATCGCGATACGCGCAACTCAATTCTCCTAGGTTTTACTTTCACGCTGTCTCATAGATGGATACGGGCTGGATTTCTAACCAACTGACCAATCCGATGACGCGATTATCGATTAACCCTTTAACCACGGTCGCACGATCCTGGAGAGCCAGGACCAAAACCGACTTTCGATACAGGATTTTATACGATACAGTATGTTTCAGTATGTGATACAAAAGTGATACTAGTTAAAATCGAGGGTATAGACTGTTAGGCGTTTCAAGTCTAGGTAGACTGGAAAGTAATGTCGTTTCTAATCTCGATACTTATTTATCATTCGTCATAT
>NC_071977.1:3448987-3458360 GCF_026283585.1 Hylaeus volcanicus | reverse complement strand
AATCGAGGGTATAGATTGTTAGACGTTTTAGGTGGACTGGAAAGTAACGTCGTTTCTAATCTCAATACTTATTTATCATTCATCAGCTCATTAATTTTTGATCAATCAGGCATTGAAAATTTGCACACCAGACGACAAAAGGTTCTTAGTAACTAGGACGATTACATAATTGATCAAATATAAAAACGTATTATAAATTGATTTGTTCGAATCTAACGTAAAAGGAACGATATTACTTTCTGGTCCCCCTAATACGAGATTAATCTCAAATACTGTGCTTGCCACAATTATTGTTGCATAGTTATTCTTATACATTTAATAATTTTATAGGAACTGAATTATCCCTTGTTTACGATTACTGCTGAAAGATTTCTATTGCGAAGCATGAAGATTATATTCGAGATCTATACTCGTAGATGTAATTAAACGAGTCATCGATACGACTATTGCACGTTATGCCTCGATTCATTCGAAGACATTTATGAATCGATTTCATGCAAGAATTTCAATTTCGAACATAAATGAATTTATAACTTGAAAACGGGTCTCCGTCTAATCACTGGCGACTCGCGTTCGCTTGCGATCATGGTCATCCGCAATCAAGCATTTCTCGAAGGGACTAGTTACCTAGCAAACGAACCCTCGGTTAATTATCTATTTTTTGTTTTTCCAAGTCGACACACGAATCGAAGGAGAAGATTCCGGGTAAAAAGTGGAAGTAAACTCTGATTACGGTGCAATTACACTAGCACGGAAAATTACTACTTTTACGCGATTTCCTTGAACACGATGTCTAGCATTAAATGCATCCACTGGCATTGCTCGTGGTAAAAAGGGAGCGTGGACATGGAAAATAGAAAACAAAGCCGACGCCTGAAGAAGTCAACGGGGAGCGGCTTTTTTCTCGGATCTCGTAATCCTCGCGACGAAGTACGCCGAGGAGAGCGGGGAATGAAACCCGAGACGAATTGAATATTGATTTTTGTCAGTGTTCGTGTAATGGTTGCCTCGCGTTTCGCGAATTGCAAAAAGCCAGATAGCGTGCCTATATCGAAGCCTCGGTTCACTTTATTACAATGGTTTCGAAATGATACAACGACCTATGCTTCGGATTACAGCGATCGTTGAAATTGCTACCAAGCCTACCTGCAATTTCGTTGATGATATATCGCAATCTGACAAATCAATCGACCAAATTCGCCTGGATTAACGCATCGAATAAAGGATCTTCCAAGCCAGACTTTATAATCGCGATGAAAGCTTGGAAGAGCACTATTTTTTTTTTGTGGATTCAAAATTGAATTTTTTCTCTTTATATTCTTATTGCTCAATTTGCACGTCTCGTTAGGTTGACGTGACGTCGAATATCGTACGTGACTTGTAAATAAGTCGAGCTGGACAGTTGAAATTTTTTAGAGAGTCTTATACAAGTGTTTAAAAAAAGAAAATTCTTTTTTTCTCCCAAACATGATCAAAAGTTTCACTTAAGAATAACAAGAGGCCTGAGAACTCGTACAGGAGTGAGAACTTTTCTATTTTCCGTAAGAATAACTTGGGAAACATTTTTTGTCTGCTTCTTAATATTCTCATAACTAGCTAACAGTACGTCGTACAGAAAATCTACGGACGTATTTTTGTTGGGAATGAAATGCTCTACAAAAAAGATCTCTTGTCAAAATTCGATAAAGCCAACTGCATCGAATCGATTGCTTTCTAGGGAAACAATCTTTAACGGCGGCTCAACGTTGAAAACAGTAGGCCAAGTTTAATTTCTACCTTCGCGTTTCATCGCGGAAGAGAGAACCATTACACGCATAAATACTCGTAAGTGGCTGAAATTATTGCTCGCCGCTCGTACTCGGTATTATTAGAAAACTGCATCAAATGATACACTTCATCGACTTTGTCGGGAACCCCTCTGCTTCTTTCGCACTTCGAGCAGTAAATCATCGGTTCCGTTACGAAATTTACCGCGTCCGTGTTCCTACTGAAACGCGGTAGGCTGCTCGGCGAACTTTCCAAGGTAAAAATTCTCTAAATTCGTTCCTCTGACAACACGCGTTTCCAGTAACTCCTGTTTCAACGTTCGCAACTTCGTCCAATTTTTTTGGAACATTTCAGGACGTTTCAGCCAGAAATAAAATTCGACTCAACGAGGATCGAGAGTGTCGAACGAGACGTTTTGAGTTAAAAATAATTTTAATATTACGTGATTTTTATAGATAATAAATATCAATTGGAATAGAAACTATTATACAGGGCGCGGTCAAATTTATAGTTCAAGTTTTCGATGCATACAGTACCATTTCAAATAATTATTCTCCACCTGAGATACATTATATCTCGACTATGTTTTAGTGTCGTCTCAAGGTCCAGAAGTGCTCTAATTAAATTTACTAACTCGAAGTATACTAAAATAATGATCTCTTTTAACTTTGAAATAACGATTAAAATTAATTGTTAAATTAAGAAAGTATAGGAACACATTCTGTATACATATGCACAAATTCCCGGAATATCAATTATTAGATTAGAAATGATATCTTAAATACGCTTGTATCTCCTCCCTCGTGATTAATTCATTCCATATTACCCGAAATGCTATCAGCGACCATTTATTTAGTATTTCAAGAACAAGACTCAAGATGAACGAATCGAATAACGTACTTCAAAAAACCACGAAACACACACGATACTCAAAATACCTCTCTCGTTTCCACCCCACAACCAAAGTCAGACATCCCCCTTACTCCGCCCTAATCCGCCAGAACTTCTGCCTTACTCCGTGTATCCAGCAGTTCTCGGAATACAAATAGTCGAGCCACGGCGATAACCGTCCACCAGGAATAATAAACAACGCGAACAAGAAAATCGGTGCAATTACTCTTCCATCTAAATTTACGCGAACGAATTCACGATTCGCGGCGACTTAGCGAGGAAACAACGGCAGCTGTTCCATCGCGCGCTTAATCAAGATTAACCGCTTAAATTGCATAAAATCGAGTAACTCGGTTACCGAACAACTGGAATTGAATCCCTATCCCGACCCGCGATACGGATATAACGAGCTCCCCCGTGCGGCGAAAAGCGACGAGTAAACGTTATCGGAGGAGGATCTAGCGCAAGAATCTAGTACAGATCCCGAGCGTGCGATCCGGCGCAAAAGGCGTAGCTCTTGCTTTCTGTACGCGAACTTAATGACCGATGATTACCGTCGGGAGAAGAGTAATATTCACGGAGGGATTGGAAACGAAACCGCGTTTAATGCGTAGATTAACGGTATCCGAGACGCGGAGGCAGGTGTTTCAGAAAGTTCCACGACGGGAACAGAAAAAAAGGGAACTCCGACGCCCACCGCAATCAGATACCATTAGGCAGGTCCGTTCTACTCGCTCACTTTCAGCGCTCGTTACGTTTGTTGTCGACCGTTGTTTTTCCACCACAATTTAAACAAAAAAAAAAACATCGCACGATTGCCATTAGTCGCTTCTGGTTCAACAGATGGAAAACAGAAGTGGTGAACACATCACGTTCCGGCGCTTCTATCAAATTATAAGGCGAAACATACTAATGGTAATATCACACAGGGCGACTCTTATAAGATGACCGACGCGATTATCGGTTAAATTTGAAGTCGCATTGAAAAATTGTTCCGACAAAAAGTAATCAGTTTCGAGGGAAAAGGGTGGCGGTAATTACTTTTTCTCGCGAGTGAAGGGAGCTACGAGATATCGAGGTGACCTTCGTTCTTCAAAATGAGCTTTTGTTGGATTCTTCGGTCTTAAAGTCAATTTCGAAAAATGTGACAAACGCATAGACAAAGGCATTGGTGTCACCAATGGAAAAGGTTGGCGGTAATTACTTTTTTTCGCGAGTGAAGGGAGCTACGAGATATCGAGGTGACCTTCATTCTTCGAAATGAGCATTTGTTGGATTCTTCGGTCTTAAAGTCAATTTCGAAAAATGTGACAAACACATAGACAAAGGCATTGGTGTCACGACAAACATGAATGTATGTACGTATTTACATTGAGAGCAAAACAAGCCTTCTTACCTAGAGCACAAGTTCGACTCGTGATGTTTGTTGCGAAGACAGAAACCACGTTTTAGTTTAAAGTGAATTTCGAGAATTAAATAAGCTAAATTGCAATTAGTACAAAGTTACGATGAAATAAATTGCGTTTAATTTGAACAACACACTTGTTCTTTTTTACCATGACTGTATTATTTCTGGCCTACGTGATCTCATACGACGTTACAAATTCTGTCGTTGAGTTCGTCTCGAAAGTGGATGTCATCCGGTCAAAGAACAAATATTGCGTTCCGTTTAAAAAGATATAGGTAACCTCGATATCTTGGAGCCGCTTCGGAAATTGAAACTAATTACTATTTGAACAAATTTTTAATACGACTTCAAATTTCACGGATAACCGCGTCGGTCACCTTACACGAATCACCCTTTATGAACCTAATTATGACTAACTCTAAGGTATCATTCGTTATATGTGTCTATTTTTCGTTAAGTTATTTTTTATTTTTCGCGACAAGGTCTCGGTTCCGTGACACTTATCAACCGAAGTATGCGATCTCCGAAACAACGCCAAATAGGACAAACATCTATACGTATAAACTTCGTTCGGTATAGCTACTGAATCATTCCAAGCAACATTCCTTATACACAGCTGGACACCTCTCCTAATCACGCAACGGTAATAAAAACGAGCCTACCAAGGAGTGTCAAAAAAGAAACGAGAACCACAATGACGATCGCGTTCGCGTTGCTCCAATAATTATATATACTGAAGAAGCAATCGTGCCTTATCCACGTAATTAAGGCAAAACATCCCGGATGAAAACGGAAAACGTTGGACGTTCGCACCGAGGGAAAGCCTCTAATCGTTCGCCGATAGAAGCGATTTACCAATATTTCCGTGACACTTGACAGCTAAGAGTATCATCGACGACTGCTTCGAAGCTTGCTGTCCGGTCTAATGATACTGGAATTAATTGGATTATTAGTCGTCGACGATAATGGCCAGGTAATTGATCGATCACCGATCGACGGGGTTCGACGCGTAAACGGAGGAATAAGGTGATTTGCGTTGGTACTCATCCGCACTCTGTGATCGTTTCGCTCGAACGAGCGCGAATGTGATGTCATTGCGAGAGACACACATTTCTAATTCGAGAAACTTGCAGACCGGCAAAGGTGGGCTCCGCTACCGTCTGCGTTCGTTCCGGCACGCGTGACTGGGTTTGTCATTTTGTTCCTGAAAGTGGACGCACGTCCACGGTCGATCGGGTTCGACCGCCGCTGATGAAAACTGGTCAGTGATGGACAAAACCCTAGGCTTCGAATAAATCTGAAGTGTGCCGATGTGTTTGTCTCGTTTCCTTCTTTGGAAAGTGTTCGTAAAAGGAAAGGAGACAAACATATCGGCAAACTTCGGATTTGTTCGAAGCCTAGGGTTTTGCCCATCTCTGAAACTGGTGCGGTAGTCAGGGCCTCTTTTGCATGTTTCGATTCGTTCTATCCTCGAGATGTACCGTGACGTTATTCGTCGCGAAAGGACAACGCCGAGTGAGTCTTCGGAGGAGTCTTACGGTGCAACGATTACGGTACGTGTATGCAAATTTCTGGATGAGGGAAGTCGAGTGGGACCACGCTCGATCCGATGAGCAGGTGGAAACGTCGTTGAAAGTAGAAATAAAATTGATCGTTTTTGACAAGGAGAATGAGGGGCCTATACGTCATTAACCCTTTGACCGCGAAACAGTCTCAGAGAAACGTTTATATTCGTTAAATCGATTAAAAAAAAATATCAGCTTACAGGGAACGATGAGACGAAACTTTTAAAAATAGAAATTGGAAACATTCACGAACTCTATTACTCAAGAGAACCCTGACACATGATAGGTCAGTTAACTCGTGATAACAACTTGGGTCAGCTTGCGTTTAAAATTATTCACAAAAAAAATATTCACAAAAAGTTATTCAATGTACTTGAACGTTATTGTACGACGAAACCTTGTACACGAACTGCGTTATAGAAAGTTTCTTCTTGTTTATGTTTCTTTAATAACTCGGTAATTAGGCGCCCTGGAGTCCGGAAATACTTTCAACTAACATCGACCAAAAAACTCAAAGAAAAGCAACGACCGGGTTGCGTTACAGGCAGGAAAAAGCAAATTGCGCCGACCAGAAAATGAAGGGAAAACAAGCTAAACTGAACTAATCCAGCAAACTGCAGGAAGCTTCATTATCCACGCCGTTGTGTGTCTCACGCCTATTCTCAGAACCGAGAGTTCAATCGATTACGTCGACGAACCCGTACGCAACGCGAATAAACATTGGCTCGAAGCAAATAGAGGATTTTTCAAAAGGACTGCGGATGATTTTAAAAATTCGTATTTTTATTGCAATGAACATTGCAATATTTTTGTAACGCGTTATTAGAAAAATAGTCCATCACAAAAAAAAAAAGAATGGGTGATGGATGACCGTTCCATTACAAATAAAAAAGTAATGGGTAACGATTAAATGGTCCATTAAAATTTGAAAAAGTAATTTGCAGTGCATTAAATGCACCGATTTTTTTTTTAATAATTGCACAAAAATATTCGGATTCAGAAATGGTAGATAGGTATCTATGGCAATACTTTTGCAACGCATTATTAGAAAAATAGTTCATTACACAACTTTTTCAGTTTTTTCAGTTTTTTTTTTGTTTTTTGAGAATGCATTACTTTTACATCACAATTTTTACATCTCTGCCCTTTTCTTCTCCTTTCTCGCTCTCCCTTTACAGAAACAGCCACCGACGTGCTGTTTCAGAGTCAACGTGTGAAATTAGAGAAAACAGTAATAGAAAGAAATAACAGGAACATTGAGACGCTACACGAATGAATGAATTTTAACGATAAGAAACGAAATCATCGAACAGATGGTTTTGTTTGAGGACTAGGAACACGATCGCCAAACCTTTCAGTCTCGTAAAGGTTGAATTACTCATCCCTGCTAATGTCAATATTATGTCAATGCCACGTATCGTCGACGCATACGAGTCTCCCCTATATCGAACTCGATATCGTTATCTGAAAACACACAGAAATCGGCCACGCATTTCCGGTAAGCTTTTCCACTTCCATTTTCGTTACGTACAATATTTCCAGCGATCGATAGTAGCACGTTACTGGAGCGAATCGAGATTTACTTGTACGTTGGACTCGGTACTGTGCTTCATGCACGATACGAATCAAATAGGGATGTATTATTTTTTTTGTTCTTAGTTTTTGTTTCATTTAACGACTGCATTCGCACTAATTGGGAAAAAATATGCGTTTAAGCAAACAGATGAGATAATAACGCAGCAGAGAAAGCGAGGTGAAAGGACGAGATTCAGCGAATTGCTGTTTTGCAACCTAACCCTAATCCGATAAGATTCTTATGGAATGTAATGGAGAGTGGTTGCGGAATAATTGTTGAGAACGATCGAAATTTCATCAACAATTCTTCCTGAATTCGTCCTGAATTCATCTTTGAAATTTGCCCATTTAAACAAAAGAAACGAAATGTTGCGATAAGTTATTTGAACAAAATTGATATAAATGTAACGCGATCTATGGTGGACAGTAATCAAATGGTGGCGTTACAGCAAACATATTGAAATCTGCCATCGATATTTGCAACGCACGATAACACGGATTATCGAGTTTTATTACCATGTTTACCTATTTTCCACGCCTCGACCACCAGATTATTACACTCCTAAAACCGATAACCGCTACTTTGATACTAATCAAAAAAATGAAAGGATTCAAAGGAGGAACATGCGTCAATGTGATATACAATTGCGTGCAAAAGGACAGATAGATTTTTCTCTTTATATTCTAAAAGCGACAACTAAAGTAATTGTTTGGGGAATATTTTCCGCTCGAGGTTCACTGGTGGAAATTAAACGAATTATGAACAGTGTACTGTATCGTGATATTTTAGATAAAAATCTATTGCAGTATACAGAGAAGAAAATATGAGAAAACTGGGTTTTTCAACGCGATAACGACCGAACGCACACATCGAAATTGGTCGAACAATGTCACAAGAAAATATCAATGTTTTATTACAACTTGGCCAGCTCAATCCAAACTAAACTGAAACTAAAAGTGTACGATGTGCCTATTAATTATCTCCAATCATTAAAAGCGAAAGACAGCGCACGTGTACGAAGAAATTACAAACGTTCGATGTCGATCAGCCGCTCGTTCTGTCTCCAAGCTGGATGTCATCAATTTCAGCAGAACATTTAATAATTAAAAAGCATTAAAAAAAAATACTGAAAAGCAATAAAGATAAATTTCGGAATTATTTATTCCTAATTCCTGATAGAATAACTTCAGAACTAAACGGCTCTCGAACGACTAAAGTAATTGTTTGTAAACGTTTGCGAGGATATATCTGGAGGAAATTTTTTTTTTTCCTTTGAGGTCCTGAATTCATCTTTGAAATTTGCCCGTTTAATCCCGACGCTGTAGATCGGGAACAGCCTGTACATCGAGATCATATCGCGTGCATTCTCAGAAAACGAAAGATTGCAATTACGATTCCGCGAGTCGCGGTTGGTAAACGGAACAAGATCGTCGGAGGGCGAGCTCGCGTAAGCTCGCGTTAAGCGGAATTGCGTCTGGAAAGGGAGCAAAAAAAGTTTGGCAGACGCACGAATGATCAAGGTTTCCCGCCATTTTACCCAACATGTGAAACGGAGGGTTCCACCGCACGGAAGAACGGCTGAGCCGCGCGCGAGGGAATACACGCGTGGTCGGCCACCAGACGTTCAACTCACCGACCATAGGAAACGTATTTTTGGAATCGCACGGTTCCTCGTCACTCCACGGAACTCCGTTCCTCTTCTACGTCAGAATTATTGACCCCTTTACGTCGTAACAAAACGATCTCCCGCTACGAAACGCGCGCCTACGTTTCAGCTTTGGTACCGCCGTGAAATGGCTTCCATTGTTTTTTGCTTCGCAAGGAATCCTTCAGCTGAAAGATTCCTCGCATTCCAGGTAACCACGGTGCCTAGTTGAGAATAATTAACGAGAGTTTTCCTTTTGGAATTTATACGGTTACGGTCACCTTTGGAACGAACCTGGAATGTATTCGCGGTAAACATACGCGTACAGGTTGGGCCAAGTAAGCGTGATAAGTTAGAACTCCGTTATCGGAGCCTTTTCAGAAAAATTTTAAAGGGAGAAGATAAACGGTTCGAAGAGTACGTGAAACGATAGAATTGCATCAAAATGTAACAGTAAATGTAAGCTACAGATCGTAATTGACTTATTTAGAAGAATATACAATATAATCTATCAAGAAAAA
>NC_071977.1:3444804-3448977 GCF_026283585.1 Hylaeus volcanicus | reverse complement strand
ACGTTCGTCTAATATACAAAGTAAAAGAATTGCATCAAAATGTAAGACTAAATGTAAGCTACAGATCATAATTGACTTATTTAGAAGAATGTACAATATAATCTATCAAGAAAAAAAGCGATTGTATAAATTCTAGTAAATAATCCAATTACGATTCATCATTATTTCGGCAGTGAATCCTATGTTGATGAAGAGTAGTCTGATCCTCGTAGTTGATTCGAAAGAAATTTATTTGTATAATACTGACATTATTATGATAGTAAATAAATTTATATTCAATAATGGCCATTCGATATTTGCTCTATTTTAATGGAAATGCATTTTTTGCATAGATTGCATCCTTTTGTCATTCCACTAAAAATCTTCTTCTAAAAAGCTATTAGGATAAAATGGTAACAAAATCATTAGTTCGCGAGATATTGTAAACAAGTCACCGTAATAAAGAAGATACTGAGAAGATACTCAGGAGAGCGTACAGAAGTTCTTTGGCCTGAACAATGCCTATAATCTCCTACATCCAGAGACCATTGAACAAGTTACCTACTTCCCATCGAAAACAAGTCGGAAGACTCGATATCACAATAACTAGCCCTCATTTCGTTGTACGATTCATCGAGGCTGAGAACAACCCTATTGAACTCCAGTCTTGAGGGTATTGATACTCTTTCCTCTTGGATTTTCCTTGCTGAAGCTTAATGCAACATTGGGCATCTAACTCGGGTAACTATTGTATATTGTTCTCAATATTCTGTACGTTTCGTGTCGAGGTACAAAGATAAAAAAGTTTCCCGAAAGAGGCTTTAGAATTTTGTTTCTTAATAACCAAGTACGTCTGTCAATTATATGCTTCGATGATTAATTTTAACCATGTGTACTTTTTCATTTAAGGGGGTATTCCAGTTTGGAACTAGATTATTCTAAATATTCTTTTTTTTTTGAATGTACAAAGAACATAAAAAAAAGTAGGAAAAATCGATGTTCAAACTTTAAAGTGCTGCGATTATTTTCATTTTAAATATTTCATAATTATTCTGGTTTGGGTCGTAGTCATTTCTTGATTTCGTTCATTTCAGATAAGCAGAACACCTGGAATCGTGGCAACCGTAAACATACTTTTCCAGAAGAGACTGTACAAGATCGTTTGTACTGTTCGATTTTGATTATTTTTATCTGCAAAAAATTATGTATGTAAAAAGAAATCTTCAAAAGGAACTAAAAATTGACGCTCTAGACTAGATACTCCCTTAAGGTAGAACAGTCAAATATATTCCACAGTATTTTTGTATAAAACGCAAAATTCTGAAGCCTCTTTTGGAAAACCACATAAATGGAAATATGTATTTAAAAAACAAGACTTTAATACGGGCAAGACTGAATAGAATGTTCAGCAATTAACTGTTTCGAAAGCTGACCATAGCAACCGACCAAACCGAAGGGAGAAGAAAAGAAATATTGCCATGCGGAGGCTCGACATCCATTCGAAAATAGCAGGTGTCGTTAATTCTGGATCGCCGCGCAATATTCGGAGCAGCGAACTGTTAAGTCACGTAACTTAATATGCGTACGCAGCCCGAGTATCGTCCACCACGGATTCTCGAGTTGGCTCCACTTTTTGGCACCTGCCGATGACAGGAGTTTTGATTCGTCCAAAACGAGCGTCGTTGCGTAACTTCAGAAAATTTTTTAGGAAAATCCGACCTCGACCGATGACCCCTTGGCGACGTGAATAAGCAAAACTTTAAATTAAATAACAAATCTCGAATAACGAACAAAAAATATCCGACGATAAAATTGAATGGAAGAAGAGCAATAATTATAATGCAATCTTGCGTTTGCCTTCGTGTCAAATTTCAATATCGTATAGATTTATGTTAACAATTTTTGGTTAGCATTTTGTTTGTAGTAGCCGATACTTTTTAATTCGATGTTATTATTAGATAATCCAATTTCTCATTTTTTTATTAACATTCTAAGTCGATGGAAGTATCTGAAATAAAATACTAGTCGAAATTCTTTTCGCGCTATACCACTTAAAAACGATTAGTAGATCATATTTCTGATGTAATATGCAGATGAAACAAATACTGTATATTTAACGGGCATGAACACTTTGCCGTACAACTTCTAGAGCATGACTGACAAATGAGCTTTTAAGATATTCGATAACAGGAGGGTAAAGGCTAGTTGCGCAGGTTATCCTGTAATTATTTCGCGCAGTGCATCATTTTCCTGTTCCGATTACAATCTGTCGCGAATGTTTAGCATAAGAAACCCATTTTCATGCAGTTCCTCTGTTAACAAAGGTCACCGACCTCGCGGCATGCGCTTCCACTACGTATTTGTCCTCGTATATCGAGGCGAATGTTTTCCCTCTTACGATTAAAGATATGTCAAGCAAATCGTCTTATCTAGATTCATCATAATTTCTCTAGTTTCTTGAGATATTGCTTACAATTCCCAGGAACGAACTGGAACGCATAACTCGTATCACGAAAGACCTGGAATCAACAATACTGTAAAACATGTTATTCAATCTCGAGATTCTTGAGATTAACGACTCGAGTACACCCTTTGACATTCAAGAACTAATCATTCATCTGCTCAACGATCCTCCCGCTCGATCATCGTTCGTTCGTTTATTTAAAGCGCGTAATTTGTTATACAAAGTTATTGCACTACTGCGTACATATTACTAGCTTATTTCCATTCTTTTTAACGTCGTCTTACATGACTCCTCCATCGTTTCAATACTGCTTGAAATGCTATTGCTCTTTCGCGATACTCTCAAAATTAATTCTTTTAAGTCAGCCTCTAGAGTGGTGTTACCCCTTAAGTGATACAAAATGATACCATCCGACAATCGACGAAATTGTAACATGTTTCTCTTATCCGAAGTATTCCTCTCGCAAAAAAAAAGAAAAAAGAATACGTTTCTCGTATCTTTTCAAAGAAATAATACAGTGACGAATGTGAAACAAAAATGACAATAATTTGTGCAACTCGAATCGAATACGATACAGGTGCAAATTAACGTTATGCAAACAATCCTGTATTGTATTTTCGTAGTTTACGTGGAATCTAATATCTCCTATTACGATACAAGTCACGAGCTGTAATTTAATTTACTACCAAATCAAAGCAGAAATCTCGTCGAACCGTTAGACTCCAATGACGAATAGCGAACAGTGTCTTCGTCGTTAAATATTGAACGAGGGAGTTACACGTAACCGTACACGGCCCAACGGTTCGTTGCTACGATTCGGTCTAAGTACGGTTCATTGCGTAAAAACAACAAACTAGAAAAAAAAGAAAAATAATCGCAACTAAGAAAGACGCGTACGTTTCGAGCACGCGCACGAAGACGTCCGGACAGAGATAGGGGGACGAGCAAAACAGGAAATTGCTAGGACGATAACAGCATTCTTCCGTAATCCTAAACGCGACCGGCTTAATTACGCGGCTGAACGGGACGTCATGCTGCCATTATCGTCTGCCTGCCCGGAGCCAATTCCATAAAAATTCGCTAAGATCTACTTTCTCTTTATATGGACAATTCCAGGTGAACTCGTTCGACCTCAAACGACCGACTTCAACGACCGCGAATGTCGTTCGTCCGACCGAACCCTCCACGTGGTTACACAAGGTGACAGTCGCGAACGTGCGTGCCACGCAACGTCCCTCTATTCGAAACGTTCAAGCCATAAAGCCTCCAACGACACGAATCTAAAATCGATCTGTACGGTGCAACAAGATCGTAACGAGACCGCAGAGAACAGAAAGAAGCCATGACATGAGATAACACCTTTGCGTGCATATTCTCTCGAGATCTATTAGGTTCTCCAGAAAGTTCGTGACAATTTCTACGAAACATTCAAAAACAATGAATTTTAATATATATTGGGCTGTCTGGAAAGTCCATGCCATTATTTTGTTCAGGCATACAGAAGCATACATAGAAATATATCGAACAGCATGATCTCCGAGCTACGAAGACTAGGTTGGACGTCTTTAATGGAAGGCGAATAAGTCGAAACGTTCCTTATAGGACCGAATATTAGAGCGATTAGGAAAGCAAGCTTAGAAAATAACGCTGTAGAAATAAGTCATAAATTAATGAAAAATCACGCATTCTTTTTAATTTTGCTTCTTCGTGTCAAATTTTGTTTAAATAAT